>NC_057765.1:24387587-24538913 GCF_010389155.1 Erigeron canadensis
GTTGTATGGAATGGTGCAAAATCACAATCATATATGATTGTATAAACCAATCATGTTTGATTGGTTTGATAGATGACTACTAATCACATTTTATATAAGCTAATCATGTTTGATTGGTTAATACAAGAATGATAATTTATTTATTCAGTAACTTTGATTGTACAATTCAATCATGTTTGATTGGTCAATGCAAAAACCTAATCACTTTGATTGTAAATGCCAATCATATTTGATTGGTTCATAAAAAACATTGTTCATGGAAATTATCAACCAAATACACATTTGTAAATGTAAAAACTTATTAACCAAATTACCCACTCTCCCATTGTAATCTTGATAAGTTCCTTTCATGTTACTATACAACCGATCGATGAGCTTTTGTTGGGTCAATATTTGCAATTCCAACATGGCAAACAAATTCTGCATGTCATAGTTGTCTTTTATTTCTCGATAAATGCCTATATTATGGAGAAAGCATCTCGTAGTTGTGACGTTGTTGGAAATTAGCTAGTGTGAAGCTTTTGGTACTGATGCCCAGCTAAATCTCACCCTACTATACATCCTGTGCATTCCATGCTACCTTTACGAATCCTTTTTGGCATTTGTTTTTAATATATGTATTGAAACATTCTTTGGTGTCCCAACTATGTTGCAAAGATAGTATTTTTGCTTTATCATTCTACACTTGGAATGTTTCTGACAAGATTTTCGAATATCAAATCCAGCTTGATTGCCATACATTTCTTCACACTTTTGTAGTGTCCCGTAGTTTTTTCTCTCATAACTGGTTAAGAATTTTGGATCAACTATTGACACCAAGAACTTCGATCTTCCTGGTGTTTCGCAGTTTGTTGAGGGCCCCTATGGTCCAGTGGTTACGACCTCTCTCTTTCACAGAGAAAACGGGGTTCAAATCCCTCTAGAGTTTAAATGGAGCACCTAACAACGCATCTTCACAAACCTTACTAGGTGTTACACTCTTGCTATAATCTATTCAAACAAAAAAAATTATGCATGTCACATATATATTAGCATCTTTGTTATAAACAATTTTGATTGTATGTATTCAATCAAATATGATTGTATACAGAATAAGTGTTTGACCTGTTTTCACATTTAGGTAGAAAATCTAATTTGATTGTAAAAGAGAATCTACATAACCAATCATAGTTGATTAGTTTTATACAAATACATATTGCATATATTAATTAACAAATTTCAAAACACAATCATATTCTCATATGAACCAATGAAATTTGAATTGTTCAGAAAGGTTACTCTGACCAAAACATATATTTTCAACGTACAATCAACTTCGATTGGTTAACGCTCGTTATATAAAACAAAAAAACATATTTCAAAAGTACAATCGTCTTTGATTGGATACATACCTGTTTTATCTTTTTCCCCTTCAAATATATCATTTTCTTCATCGATAATAATTTCTTCATTGTCAATAATTACTTAGTCTAGATCTATTATTACTACAATCAACGTTTCATGGCGTCAATAATAAACGACGACTGCCGGCGATTTGTATTTCCGATCGCCAAAGGGTTTTGTAACTGCCTTGCTATAGTCGTTTTGATATCCAGTTAATCGCCGGAGTTTGTATTCATCAGAGGTGCGTTTTGATTTGTATTTTCGATCGCCGGAGAGTTTTGTAGGTGTAGGATTCCGTTTTTTTTATTTTGTCTAAGGGTTTTTTGCCTTTGATGTCTGTGTGTTATGTGTGTGTGTTTATGCTGTGGTGTGAATTTTACCAAAATACCCTGAGCGTGTTTTTTTTTTTTTATAATCTGGAACGTTTATTTCATTTGATCCTATGGCTGTGATTAAGCCCTTGATATCTACTATTTGTATTGGATTCATTTGATCACAACCCTACATTAGTTTTAGAAAAAAACTCCTTTTTCGTTTAGGGGTGGAAAAGAATCTGTGTATGTATGTAACTTGTTTTCAGTTACTATTGTAGGAAAAAAAACTTTGTTTTGGTTCATTGTATGTAAGTAACCTGCTAAACTGAATGAATCGTGTAAAAATGCTGATGTGATGGTCTCTCATTGGGCCACGTATAAGATGTTTGATGGTGCCACGTTAGTATCCGGCCGATTTCTTACACAATTCGTTCAGTTTTGAAACAAACTTACATTCAATGAACTAAAACAAAGTTTCTTTCCTACGATAGTAGCTGAAGACAAGTTACATACACACACAGATTCTTTTCCCTTTTAAAAATAGGTTAGTATATTCTACTGTTAGCAGATTAGCTTACAAATATTCCTCCGGCAACAGCAGTCAGGTAGATGCTGTTAACAGCATGGTAGTTTTCCCCTTTTAAAATTAATATTATATCCTTCATTAAGGCAATTTGATGTGAACAGTAAATATTTTATATAACGTTATACATGAAGGGAAGTTATATTTGTACCACTTATTTTGACAGTTTTATCACAATTGTGCATTAGTATTTTAAATAGTCAACTGTAAAAATTGTATGTTAATTCTACTACAATATTAGTACTTTTGGATAGAGATGCAAATACCAGTTAACCGATTCCAGTTATTTTTTTTAGTAACCGATCCTGGTTATTTAAAAAAAAACCGATTATGGTTAACCGGTACCGGTTAATAACCGGTTTGGGTTTTAAAAAACTATAACCGGTGTAATCGGTTTCGGTTAATAATAACCGGTTAACCTAATAGGTTATTTTTTTAACCGCCCACTATCAATAATATATAAGCCAAAATGGGTTTTCATTTTCAACATAAAACAAGTTGTTCCGTCCGGATCTACCCACAAACACCACTGATAACACCACTTCTCTTCATCATCATCTACCCCTCATGGCCACCACATATATCGATGTATATGTATATGACTGGGCGGTTAGCGGAACACACATACACACATAGGCACACAGCCACACAGTACGTAATATTTTTGATGATCTTGAAGAGGTGATTCAGTGGAGGATCTTGAAGAGGTGATCAGTTGGTTCTTTCTCTGGTCTCCGATGCTTTTTTCTTTCTTTCCAGATGTATGTGACTTCATTTTTCTTTTTATATCTCAATGTATATATATCACCCAGTAAGTGGTGAGTGGTAAGTATAAAATAGAAAACAATCCCAATTATATATAATTAATCGATTAAACCGGTTAAAACTAAAAATAAAAACTGATTATCGGTTAACCGATTAGGAATCGGTTTTTGGTTTTGAAAGTGCAAATCGATTACTAACCGGCGGTTTTTCCTAACCTATAATCGGTTTGTACTGTATCGGTTACTAACCGGTTACGATTATAGGTTAACTTTCGAATCGGTTCGGTTAACCGGTTTTTTTGTGCACCTCTACTTTTGGGCAACCTTAAAAACTTAATTATTGGGCTTCGTACAATTGTTTGTTAACTTTGGACAAAATTTTCTTATTGAATATGGGCTTAATATGCCAATTTAGAAATATGTTAATATTCATTGTTAATAATATGTTGTTTTGATTAATCAAATTTTACTTTTGGTTTTTTATTATTGTCTTTTTTTATAGTGTTTTTGTTTCTTCTTTGGTCTTCTTTAGCATCGCAATTGTAACACCTTCAATATAAAACAATTTTATATTATGTATATGTATGTATATGTCATTGAACTAAAAATATGATGACTATTTAAAGACAGATACTATATAAAGTATTGTATAATAGTTATACTGGAATAGCTAGAAAAACAAAAAACAATTATGCATGACTAACAATCAAATTACAGATAATAAATAAATAATATTGTAAGTTAACAAAAGAGCTAACTAATAACTAAAAATGTCCCATAATTTCATAAGCTCCATCATTATCATTTACTCTCAAAATGCTAATCCTCATCATATAAATTCTTTTAGTCATTCTTCATTTCAAATTATAGAAATCATTTTTATCAACTATATATTAGTTATTTATATTTGTACAACATTGCAAAGTTTCAAATGATTTTCGTATAAGATTTTGGATTTAAAAAAAATAACAAAACCTCATTAGTGACAAACAAAAACATGATAGTTAAAGCCCCGCAACGTGAGGCTATCAAACCACCTATTATGCTTAAAGTTATCATATACGAGTATATTTTCTTTTAGGAGCATAAGCGTTCGCGCGTTACGACTAGGATGGCAATGGGGCGGGGATTGTCGGGGATCTTAATCTCCATCCCCGTACCCGATTTTCACTTGTAATCCCCATACCCGTCCCCATCGGGTATCGGGGATCCCCATCTGGTATCAGGGATATCTTTTATTAATGAACAGGAATTTATCTTGATAAAAAATATGTAGGAGAATGTGTATTTTGACATTTTCTTTATATGTATAAAAAAGTAAATGATTAATAAAGTATAACACATAAAAAGTATTAAATATAAGCTCTAAACTTAAAATTGATTTTAAAATATAGATAAGGACTTAAAGTGATTCTAATAAATATATATAGTATTTTCGGGTTCGGCTTTGGGGATCGGGGATTTACGGTTTCTCATCCCCGTCCCCAATTCCATCGGGGATGTAATCCCCATACCCATCCCCATACCCATACCCATCCCCATCCCCGGTCAACTCGGGGATTCCCCGGTCAAATTGGGTACGGGTATCGGGTTCTCCATCAAGTACGAGTATTTTTGCCATCCCTAGTTACGACAGCTATAAGGCGATAACAATATAAAAGGGAGACGATGGTAGAGATCGAGATAGGCGGTGGAGAAGGAGGGCGGTGACAGAGGGTGATAGAAGGTCGATGAAAGTATTTAATGAATAGAGAAAATGGGAGAAAAGAGGATATATATACGGGTTTTATGTTTATGGAGAGGTATTTTGGGAAGAAAAAAAGTACTTAATTTTAAGAGATCCAATACTTTTTATAAGGGAGTATAGATGAAATTTTATATTTAATATGTTAAAAATAAACACTCTTAATATATGGGTTATGTAATTGTGTATATCATATTTTAGCTAGCATTCATTATAAAAACTATGGAAGTTAATTTTGTAAAGTTATTGTATAGTTTTTGTAACAACCAAACCACAATTTCAAATGTTCATAAAAGTGATAAGATTTTTTTTTCTTATCTTTTTCTCACGGCGCAGTGAGGGGCTTTACGCCCCATTGCGCCGCAGTCACAACCGAGACCAGAAACCAAAAATTCTTGAGATTTCTCACTGAGCCGCATTGGGAGTGTTCATCCCCCACTGAGCCGCAGTGGGAGCCCAAATTTCTCAAAAACACATTTTGACACTTGAAAACAACTTGCAACTTCTCTAACACAAACCATACTTCAATTATACATCATTTCTGAATCTAAACAAGGATTTGACACATTTACAAGCTTACCTATAATATCCATTTGAAACTACATCCACAAACACAACTAAATGGGTCGTTTGCCCGCATTTACCCAAAGTGACGAAATGGGTATTTGACTCCAAAATGATTTATACTTCAAACTACAATAATAGTCACGACTAGAAGACTTAAATTACATCATACACAACATTTCCCATCAAAAGATACATGTATTGATAGCCAAAATGGTCATAAGGGATTTTCTACCAAAATTACCGAAATTGCCAACCTTCAAGATGGCCAAAACCTTCAAATCTAACTTCACTCGATCAAATCCTTGCTCTTGCTACTATCAACTCCTATAAAAGGGTTAAACAACTGAAACATAAGCAACCCTTAGTGAATGCATATACATATAATTATAATCAAGTTATCATAGCAATGTGCATCAAGCACCACATATAGCCTATCAAATGATAGCCATTTCATTCATATCAATCACAAGCAAAGAATTCATCACAATTCATTTTCAACATGGTCATAGACAATTTGGCTAGTAGGAATTTACCCACCTACTAGCTCTTACACACAAATTGGCTAGTAGGAATTTACCCACCTACTAGCTTTTACAATCAACAAACAAATGGGTCATAGGAATTTACCACCTATGATCTCTATTAACAAGAACATGATTATATGCATATACACTCACCTTAAATTTGGCGATTAGATACTATGGCTAAAGGCTTAACTAGATGATCTCCACCACCAGTACATAATACAACACACACACACACACACACACACACACACACACACACACATATATATATGAGTTTCATAAACTCAACTCTTTCACAAACATCTACTTGAATTCATCATGCATTCTATTATCATGGTGTTTGACAATTACAAAATATTTTAACAATTTTCTATAATCAACTTCATATCACAATTTAGCCAAACATTCAAAACATAATGTTTATTACTTTGAGTTTCATTACAAAACTCAATTGCATTTACCCAAAGCTTCTCCTTTTAAAATTTCATTAAGGTTCATCATCAAAATCCCCAAAATACCAATTTCTCAAATCCAACTAAGAACCCTAATTTCAATATCCAAAACCCTAAATTCAGAAATTAAAGAATGGAGGAAATTCTTACCTCAAGAACAATCACAATTAAATTTTCAGATTTTTCTCCTTGCTAAATTCAGTCTCCCCCAATTCAATACAAACCCTCACTTTGCTAATTATTTAGAAAGATTTAGATATTTGGATTTGGGAGGGATTGAATTGCATGAAAATCTTGATAGAGTAGAAGAAGTGGAAGGATTGGGAATTGAAAGAATAAGTGTTAGTGAAATTGTGAATCATCAAGTTTGAATGGCTGTGCATTCTCCCCTAATGCCACGTTCCATTTTAAATTTTGTGGGTATAATACCCGCTAGTCACTAAAATTCCAACTAAATTAACCACTTATCTCAAAATAAAATAGTATGAAGTTAATTAAATGTCAAAACTATAAAAAGGGCTAATTTTCTTTTACATTAAATTATTGGGGTGTTACAGTTTTTTATTTAATATAAGTTTTATAATTTTTATAAAATACTAACTATAGATCTTGTGGATTGTCTAGGCTCTTATGGTTTCACTTAAAACAAAGTGTTTAATATACTGATACAAAGTGATTTATATAATGTTATAACTAAAATTTTATATTTGCACAATGCGGCGACGATAGTGGTAACTAAGGCGTGGTGGTGGCGATGACAACGACGGTGGCGGCCGTAATAGTGGTGACAGGGGTGGGAGTGGCGGTGGCGACGGTGATTGCCATAATAGTGTTGACGACTGGGTGGCGGCGACGACGCCAACGATGTTAGAATTATTGTGGTTGATAAATGTAGTTATTTTATGTGTATATGAATTTATGTTGCAAAATATGAACATCTCGTGTTTGTTTAAGATAAAAGGATGAAAATAGTTTATTTTATAAATGAGTAAAGAAAAAGATATTATAATCAACCTTAAAAAACAAAGAACCATTAAAAACCTTTAGATGATGTCATAAATATTTTAACTACTTTAAATCAAAATTAGCTATTTATATATTAGGTAATTAGATTATTTTCCCACGTAATACGCGAAATAAAAATATTAAGTTTCTCAAATAGTATAATTAGTAGTTGTAGATACGACATGCTCAAACTGTGATAATGTAATTATTAAAAATATTTTATAGATAGCCAGTGAGATATCTATGATATATCTTTATATGATGACCGTATAAAGATAAATATACTGAAAAATGATGATATTATTATTTGAAGATGGTTGATATCTTTACATTTTTACACCTTTATAAAAATTCTTGCCCCCTCCCTTGATGAAATTAAGATAAATTTATTTTGAAAATGATACAATTGTCTTTAATGAACCACCTCCTTTAGAAAGAGTTATTAGGAATTATCCAATTTGTTTAAATGAATTAATTTACACCATAAACACTTATTTTACTAATTTACATTCTAAGCTTTTATCTCTAAAAATATTTTCAGTACCACATTTACATGAATTACATCTACATCAACCTACACCATTCAACACCGTCACCACCACCACCACCACCGAATTGCCGTCGTTGTCACATTACGCGGGTACCGTGCTAATTATATATGGCTCTTTGAATAATGACGACGTATAATTAATATAGATAAAGACATATTTATTTACTGTAGTAATACATTTCTCAAAAAACATATATCTCCATATTTATACAAAATCAAATCAGAATATTAACTTAGTTATAAAATTATGTAATACTTATATACATATTTAAAAAAATAAAATATTACGATTTCTTTTTGTAAAGACCTTTGAAATGTATTTGTGAGAAAACAATATTAGGTGCATTATAGTTTAAAGAAATTAGAATGCAATAATATAGTTTCTTTAATAAGGTTAAGTGCGGCATCATGTAACCAACTAAGCACAAAAAATTATTGTGTGTACTAATCAACCAGAACCTCTATTATATGTACAAACTTACTAAATATGTTTTAATCATGTAACATTGTCTACGTGACATTTCATATAAACTGCCATGTGCAGATTTTTGATTGGTCGACCATAATTATCTATATGATTTGAACATGTTTATTTATTTTTTGAACTGGAAAAATTGAATATGTTTATTAAGTTCGTGCATACAATATAGGTTCTAAAAACAACTAAATGATAAAGTAATATATTTTTTAATCTGAAAACAATAATATGTTCTTATCAGTAACGCTTAACAGTAAAATTTTAATTTTTACTCTTATATATAAAGGCTTAAAGTCAATTTGTGTATTGCATTTTTTTTTTATAAAAAATGTTTATTTATTAATCATGTATTTATATATTATTTTAACTGAATCTCTTGATATTCAAAGTTTCATGGTATTCGTGATATGTAAATGTTAATACAATTTATTTGTACAGTTAGAAATTCATAAGAAAACATAATGATCCAAAATATAATTTGAAGCGATTCAATTGTCATTTCAAAACTAAAACATTTTTCATTTAAATAATAATAATAATAATAATAATAATAATGATAATGATAATAATAATTTATACTTGTGTGGTATTTTCATAGACAACGAAAAGTATTTGTCAAAAGGATGAATGAATGTATTTGAGTTTGTATATTTTTGAAACAATATTGTGAAAACTAAAATATGTGTTCCCACACACAAAAAGATAATCTAGTAAAATAAAATATATATACTATATCTTTAAAATAACCTTTTAATTTCTTTGGTCGTCAATATAATGGAACGTTCTTTATCGTTAATCTGCTATTCTGTTAATAATAAGAAAAATGAGTAGCTAGTCTTCTAACTAATATTATAAGGAATATTAAGTAATTTTATTATTATGAGAGTTAAATGCAAGAATAGTCCCTCTGGTTTGTCAGTTTTTGCAAAGGCAGTCCCTTTCTTGAATTTTTAGCAACTATGGTCCCCGAAGACATGTTTCAGTTACAACGGCAGTCCCTCTCTAACGGAACCGTTAAATAATGTTGTTAAGTTTCTCATTTGAGTAGCACGTTAGGGGTATTAATGTCTTTTCACCCACACAAACACAGGGATATCAAAACTAACCATGCAAATCCGAACATGTTATCTGAAAATCTGATCGTGTTTTCTTCGAAAAGTCGGATACCCTATATTTCAGACTAATTTTTTAGAACGACATTCTAATCTACTCCAAGTCCTAACACGCATCTCTGAGATGAAACTCAAGACTCTCAAAAAATCCCTATTAATCCACCCCCACAAATGTGAGAAGTGCGACTCGAACCCTGGTTGATCCCCCAAGGTCAAAGACCTTATCAATGAGCTACCTACCCCATTGACCCCTATATTCCGAACTTAAATTCAAATAGTGACTTTTGAAAAAGTTTAAGAATTTTAATATCTTTTTTTTCTTGAAAACGAAAATATCCGAAAATATCAAAAAGTATCGAAAAAGATTACTTTCAATATCTGAAAATATTCTAAACTTTACGAAAATATCTGAAACTTAGTATCAATACGAAAATATCTAGGATATATTTCTTTTTATTTTGGATAGTTTGGATATCCGAAAACTTTGAATATCCAAAGTTTTGAATATGTTTGGATATTGAAATCCTTTATCCAAAACTTTAGGGGGATATCCAAGTTTGAGCTATCTGATTTATAAATATTCGAATTTTCGCATAGTGAATTTCAATATCCAAACTTTTCGAATATTCTTAAAAATTTTAGAATGTCCGAGATTTTCAAAAATAATTATCCGGATCCGAAATTTAGGATATCCGAAGTTCGAATTTCCAACTTTCTAGATAAAATCAGATCGGATTTATAGATTACAAGGTCGGATATGGATACTTTTGAACACCTTGTGTTTGTGTAGCTAAAAGGACATCGATACCCCTCACTTGCTACTCAGATGGAAAACTTAACGACACTAATTAACGGATACCTTAGAGAGGGACTGCCGTTGCAACTGATACATGTCTTTAGATATGTGCTCACATGAAGGTCAATTTGATCTTAAACCTTGAATTATAAGACGAGTTTAGGATATTATACGATAAAACACTAGGTTTCAAGTCATAAACGTTCGTATTTATGAAAGTCTAGTCCTAAAATATTCACAAATAGTCCCTAAACTTACTAAGATAATTTAATAATGGAAAACTATAAATAGAGGGTTAGAGAGAGAGAGCTTCATTCATCGTCTTCTCCATCTTTCTTCACTCTCTATCTAAAACACATAGTGCAGCCACCATAAACACTCACAAAAATCATCTCTTGATTTTGGGTTGTTAAACCAAAATTTCTTATACTTTTAGCTTCCTTGTGATAATCAAACCATACTTCTAGCATCAAATCTCAGGTAACAACAACAAATTTTGAGTTTTTGATCAAAATAAAAGTGTACTTTTTCAAGTTTATGTTCTTGATGATTTGGTCCGATTTTGATATGAAAAACGTGTTAATAACTAATGGGTTTGTGTCTAAATGTGTTTAGTAACCTTTTTGTGACCAAATTTGGGTCATAACATACTTTAATCTACAAAACCCATTTTTGAAAATAAGGGAAAACTTGTTCTTGATGTGCCACCCCTTAATCATGTTATAGATGGTCTTGAAATCGTTAAAAGTGTTAATGGTTAGTGTTATTATGTATATATGTACTAGTTTGATGTTCTAACAAGCCCCAGAATCGATCTAGATCTTCATGATATAATTCAGTTCTTGTTTCAGCTCGTTTTGGTGATGAAACGGTCTCCCTAGGACGATCTCCCTGGGACGATCTTGTCAAGATCGTCTTGGGCAACCTTTTGATTTTTGGTTCCTGCTCGTATGTTCTTGTGTGATGTGTATTGTGTTGGTACGTTTAATGGGTAACCGATCCTTCGGATTGGTTTAGCTCAAACACACGATCATGAAACGATCTTGTGTCTTGTTCATGTCTTAAAAATGAAACGATCTTGACGCTTGTTTTCTAAAACGATCTTGACGCTTGTTTTCTAAAACGATCTTGATGCTTGTTTTCTAAAACGATCTTGATGCTTGTTTTCTAAAACGATCTTGATGCTTGTCTTCTAAAACGATCTTGAGTCATGAAAATGAGACGATCTTAGCCCTTGTTCAGTGGGACGATCTTGAAGGATGACCTTGTCCTAGAAGCAGCTAGGACGATCCTGACTTGTCAAATGGGACGATCTCGACTGTCCAATGAAACGATCTTGGCATCCAAAACCCTAGACGATCTTGTGTTCATCATATAACAACACGTACTTGTTTTATATCATACCACATTTGATCCTTAATCATCTAATCAGTTCATAACAACATCATTACTTGATTTAACACATCAAAGGCTAATTATTAACACCAAGGCTAGTTCATAATTCGATCTAAGACGACGTACAAAGTGCAAACCCTAATTAAGTACAATAAGGACATGTTCTATCTCGATTATCCAAGTACGAGTTCTATGATCAATTAAATTGAGTTCTAAAGACTAAAAGCTCGTCATTAAAGATATGTTCAACTCAATAACTCGATAAAGTACTAAAGTGTGAGTTCAAAGATGTCCAGATCGAGTCCAGTTCATATATTTAAAGTTCATTCAAACTCTTTTCGAGTCAAAACGTTTAAGGATCTTCAAAGGACCAAATCATCAGTTCATCAAGGTTATTTCAATGATTAATTAACCACATGAATTAATATGTTTATGATTTATATTTAGGTTTTCATCAAGGTGTACTTGGAGTTAATAGATATAACCTATCTATTTTGGTGATTGTTCTCTGTACTTATAAACCGTGCTTGTACCAAATCACTGTGAGTTTCGTAGCCCCTTTTTACTTATATAAATATTTTGGGGTGAAAGGATACCCGTGCCTTTGTGTCTATCATCATTTATGGTTATTTGACTGTACTGTATGATGCGTACTGTGATACTTGATACTTGATGCTTGATAATTGATGCTTGATTCTTATGTTGGAATTTGAGATGCTTGATACTTGATACTTATGGTGGAGTTGGAGGCACCAGTTGAGATACTTGATACTTGCACCGTTAGGCCTGGTATACCGTAAGTGCTGGTTGCATAGAGATACTTGATTCTTGCTATCATAAGTAAGTTGATAGCCATATTGCTGTGTGGATCTTGATGATATTTCGACCTGGCACCATACTTGTTACCTGTTTGCAAAACCTACGAACTCACCAACCTTTGTGTTGACGATTTTGAGTATTCCCTTCAGGTGAGCATGTGAATCGCAATAGAGGAGGTTAAGGAGCTTAGCATGATGTCCTGTATTGGACCCGGCTAGGATTTTGGTGTTGGATGTGTTCCTATGTGTCTTGATGGCATTATGCCTGACGTCTTCCCTTGCGTGGGAGCTTATCTCATACTTATTTGTTTGCACTATAATTTGAGTTTGTAAGCTATGTTTGCTTGTTTGAACTATGTTTTGACTATCCATGCTTAATCTATGCATACATTTAGTTATTCCTATGTAACATCCATGCGCGCGTGTACTTTATCTTGCATCCCGAGTATTCCGCCTTAGTCGGGGTGTGACAGATTGGTATCAGAGCCAGGGTTATAGAGAATTAGGTGGTTTTGCCTAGACTATAACCTAAGAACCTCACGTAGCATGCATAATAGGAACTATGTGTGCATCTTGTTCATGTAAACTTTATGTGATTTCCTTATGTGACGTATGATGTGATGATTCATGTATTGAGTTGTATGATCTTGTGCATATTGATACCATGCTACTTAGTCACTTAGAAATCATTGAATGCATTGCTATTTGTGGGAGTTCGTAGGTGTTCTTGTGCCGGTCGAAATCGTGGTTGGATCTTGTGTAGGAGCTGTTGGAGATGGTTTCTTATTTATTTATTATTCTTATGTCCCCAGTGAAATGAAGCGTTCTTAGTGACAAAGTATGGCAATATATCATCACAGAAAAGCCTGATCAACTTTTCGCGTGTGGTATATGGCCTATGGAGTTGTTGGCAGCATTGATCGCGCCCCGATGGTTAGAGTGTGGTAGCAATCCTGGGCTGCTTAATAGGTGTTGGAAGGGTGGAGGGTTAGCCGCTGGTACACCCTGTATACATACCTAACTAGTACCTAGAGAGCATACCAATACCGTGATCAGACCTTGCATTAGATGTACTAGGGGTGTGGAGGGTTAGCCGCTGGTACACCCTGTATACATACACCACTAGTGCAACGGATGTAGGTGTTGGATTCGGACCACACTTTAGCTGTTGCAATTTGATCAATGCATCTGATTTACCAGACATGTGGAGGGTTAGCCGCTGGTACACCCTGTATACATACATGAATGGTGGGTTGGATGTAGAGGTTAGATTCAACTTTCCCCTTTCTGCTGTGTTAATTGAATGTTTAGTTGTGATGTACCCTTGTACTGCATGATTGACTCTAATGATATTGTTTATATTGGATTGTGATAATTGATCTGCATGAGATGATGAATACCTAAATGTATAGAATTCTAGAAAACTAACATGAGTGTGTTGAGAGTGCATAAATGACGTCACGAATGACTATTCCCCATTCTAACGCCGATCACGTCTTTTCCTAATATAGGAAAATGGTGCGAACAAGAGCAAACCCGAATGCTGAGGCTCAAGGAGAACAGGGCGGCCGTGGTAATCCAAGAGGCGGCCGAGGTAAGGAACCAAGGAAGAGGCCGTGGGAGGGGCCGTGGCGATTGGGGAGGTGCTGAGGGTCATGTTGAGATCCCTGACATGGCTACTATCTTTGCTGAGTAGTTGACCGCTTCAATTCCCACCATTGTGGCACAAGTTACTGCTGCCATGGGTAAACCCCGGAACCCGCCTCAGAGAGGAGCACCAGAAGCTGTACAAGAACCCGTAGGGGTTGAACCAGAGGGAGCTAATTTGGAGCAGGTAGTTCATGAACAAGAAGATTATGATCCAGAGGTTGAGTTTGTTGGAGATGGCGTGTACGTTGGTCTGAGACCAAGGAGGTTTGCTCGAGTTCATGTTGGTGATGATGATGATGAGACAATGAAGGGGTGTACTTATAGGGAGTTTCGTCATTGTGGGATACAAGACTATGATGGGAAGGGTGGTGCTGTGAAGTTCATCCAGTGGTTGGAGAAAATGGAGTCTGTGATTGATATGAGTGAGTGTGCACCACATCAGAGGGTCAAGTATGTAGTTGGGTCCCTCACTGGTAAGGCACTGACTTAGTGGAACACTCAGTTGCAAGTTAGAGGAAGGACTGCTTCTGTAGCTATGCCATGGGAAGAGTTTGAGGGATTGATGTTGAAAAAGTTTTGTTCAGAAGTGGAAGTTAGTAGGTTGGAGAGGGAATTCGGAGAACTTAAGATGACTGGAGCTGAACACACTAAGTACACTAGTCGATTTGAAGAGTTGTCCCGGCTTGTCCCACATCTAGTGACACCCGACTCCAAGGGCATTAAGAAGTACATTGCAGGCCTGATCCCTCAGATTACACTGACTATGGCAGGGACGACTCCCACTACCATGCATGAAGCGATGTTGAGATCAGAAGCTATTACTGATGACTTGGTTCAGAGTGGAGTTCTAAGTAAATCAAGTAAGAAGAGGAAAGATTGGGGGGAGACAAGCAAATGGAGGGGTGACAAGAAGGATAAGAGGGTCAAGACTGGGAAAGTTTATACGGCGACTGAGATGGTTCAGAAGAGTTATGTGGGCCTGCACCCCCTATGTGGCAAGTGTAATCTGCACCATTTGCCAACATCACCATGCAAGGCTTGTTTCAACTGTCAAAGGTTTGGTCATCTTGCTAGAGATTGTAGAGCACCACGAGCACAAGCAGCCCCACTGAATGTTGCACCGTTGAATGCCATTCCACCTAATGCCAGAAATCTTCAGGGTAACCGAGGAACTTGTTATGAGTGTGGGAGCACTGACCACTACCGTAACACATGCCCCCGACTCAACCGACAACCAGCCCCAGCAACCGTGAACCGTAACCAGTTGCAGATTGCCGGGCCACCTCAACCAAGAGCAAACTAAGGCCAGCAAGCCAGAGGTCGAGTCTTTGCCCTAAATGTTGTGGAAGCTGCGAATGATCCTAACGTCGTCACTGGTACATTTCTTCTGAACGATCATGTTGCTATTGTGTTATTTGATTCTGGAGCCGACTATAGCTTTATGTCCACTAACTTTCTGTGTATCTTAAATGTGCCAACCTACTATTTACATACTTGTTACGAGATTGAGGTAGCTAGCAGTAAGCTGGCTAGGCTAGACAGAGTAGTGCCTAAGTGTGTACTTACTTTAGAAGGCTACTCATTCTATATTGACTTGATTCCTTTTGGGATGGGTAGTTTTGATGTCATAGTTGGGATGGATTGGTTATCTCGTGTGGATGCATCCATCGTATATCGCGCTAAGATTCTTAGAATACCTATAAGTGACGGGCAGGTGTTAGAAATTGATAAGTAGAAATTTAAGCTAGATTTGTGCAATAATGGTGTTAGTGTGTGAAAATGTGTTTATGCGTGTATGGAGGTTGAAGATAGAGATGAGAGAAAATAATTAGAGTGAAAATGGAATGCTTGGGATAAATGTGGGAAAAAGCTTACAATTAATGTGTGGAAGGGGGCTATTTATATCATAAATCTAAGTTTTAGTAATGCCCCTTCCACCTCTAAAATACTTACATTTTAACACCATTTTTTATCTCTAACATTCTTCCCCTTGGTGTTGAAATGTAATTTATGCATGACTCCTATCTTTAAATAAGAATTTGTTGATGAAGGTCTTCAAAGCTTTCTCATTGTCTTCAAGATCTTCCATCAAACTTGGTTTTACATCTTTAATCTTCACACTTTTCTTAAAGATGTATCTTTAAGTCTTGAACTTCTCAGAGTATAAGCATTGCGGAAACTTGATCTTAGCTCTTTAGATTTGAACATGAAAGCCTCTTCTTGACAAACTTAACTTTGTCACACTTCCTCTTAATTAATGAATCTCTCTCTTGAAGCATTTGGACAAACATCATTTTCATCACAAACTTCCCCTCGATCAAACAATCATATTTGCATACCACCAACGCTTATGTATAGGGTGCACCTACGGTGTACCCACCACGTTGGCGATAACTATCTTCAAAGAATAATTTGGGGATCACTTTAGTCAACAATTTATCTTTCTTCCCCTCAACTGATAAATTCTTCTTTCTTCAATAAAGCACACACACTTGTTCGACTTCATTGTTCTCTTTCTTCCCCTCATGATGAATGTGTGGCTACATGTTCATCATGTTTCTTTGAAATGTTACAAAAACCCCCAACCGTAAAGTGTCTCAACTTACCAACTATGCCTTGGAAAAGGATAGAAGGTACTCTCAGAAGACAAATATTGATGGAACAAAGACTCTCATTCCATCCTTATCATTTGAAGACAATACCAAGCTCATCTCTCAAGCAAAAGCTCAGTTGACAAAGACTGTGCCAAAGTCATTTTATAAGCCCAAGTCAACTGAGTCAAGGACATTCAAATATTCATTTTCGGAGCTATTTGATCTTGCACCAAAACCATTTGCAGTGCAAAAAGTGAATGTCTTTGCATCTCCACTGCGTCCACGAAAACTCAACTTTTCAACGACTTCGAGTTTTCACCCTCCATGGACTGCAGATTCTATTCGTCGAATAGATGATACTTACATTTGGAATGTGAAGACAAAAACCATTGGGCCTCAGCAAAAATGGGTTCCAAAGGTTGTTTGTAAGTGATTCGATGAAAATGGCTTATACACATGTCAGTGTATAACCCGGGCTAAAGATGTTGTTTATTGGACTACTACTTCATAATGGTTGATTCCCCAGTTTCGACTTCAAAGAGACACGATGAACATGTGGCCACACATTCATCATGAGGGGAAGAAAGTTCATCATTTAAGGGGAAGTAAGAAGATATGTTAATAAGGATGACCCCAAATTTGATTCTTTGAAGAAAACTATCGCCAACGTGGTGGGTACGCCACGGGTACACCCTATACATAAGCGTTGGTGGTATGCAAATATGATTGTTTGATCGAGGGGAAGTTTGTGATGAAAAAGATGTTTGTCCAAATGCTTCAAGAGAGAGATTCATTAATTAAGGGGAAGTGTGACAAAGTTAAGATTGTCGAGAAAAGGCTTTCATGTTCAAATTCAGGCTTTCATGTTCAAATTCAACTTCCGCAAATGCATATACTTTACGGAGACAAGATCAAGCTTCCGCATCGCATATGCTCTGAGTATACAAGTGTTTCAAGATTGCATGACATGTTAAAGACTCAAATGATTCATCTTTAATGTAAGTGATGAAGATTCAAGGCTCAAGGTCAAGTTTGATGGAAGATCTTGAAGACAATGAGAAAGCTTCGAAGACCTTCATCAACAAATTTGTATTTATAGATGATGTCGTGCATGAATTACATTTCAACACCAAGGGGAAGAATGTTAGAGATAAAAATGGTGTTAAAATGTAAGTATTTTAGATGTGGAAGGGGCATTAGTGAAAATTAGCTTTAAGGTATAAATAACCCCCTTTCACATGAGATCTGTAAGCCTTTCACCATTTTCTTAATTATTTCCAATCATTCCACTCCAATTCTCTCTCAATCTTCATCCCCAACCTCTAATACACACACAAACACCTTTTCACACACTAACACCATTTTTGCACAAATCAAGCTCAAATTTTTACTTTACACTTTGGCATAATTAAAAGACTAATGGGCCTCGCTAAATGGGCCATTTATTCAGTACTATCCATAATATGGCATATCACTCATAGAGGTTTCTTGACAACCATCTCGGCCTCCGTCGGAGAGCTTTTTAGCCTTTCCTACCAAAGTTGCTATTCTTCCATTTGTTTCATATTTGACTAGGCCATGCATCACAGATGGGATCATTCCAAACTTCTGGATTCCCGGTCTTCCCAGGATCGCTTGAAAGGGCCATGTCCCGCTGACAACTGTAAACGTAATTTTTTCCTTTCGTTTCAAATGTCCTTTTCCGATCGTTGTTTGTACAGACAACTTTCCCAATGGTTAAGCTATGTCACCAGAGTACCCTTGAATCGAAGCCCCTGCCTCCCTGAAGTTCATTCGTGACAGAGGATTTAGCTTCCAGAATACTTATATTCACTCCCGGTGTCTACGACCATTTCTTTTACTTTTGAGACCCTTAAGAATGCTGAAATTACCAGGGGGTCTTTAAATATCCTACCATTGTATATAAGTGGAAACGTGATGCTTGGCATGCTTCCCCTATAGGCCTTCCGGGGCGAGTGTCCTATTTTCTTCCTCATGATTGTGTAAATTGTTTTATCCGGACCCTTTTTCTTATCATCCGCGTCGTCTTCTTTCTTGGGGTACTGTTACCTGACGCTTTTTACTAGGTGTGATAGCTTTCCTTCATTGATTGCTTCTTCAATAGCTTTTTTAAGTTGCCAGCATGCATTCGTGTCGTGGCCTTGATCCCTGTGAAACTCACAATATTTTTCTGGATCTTTTCTGTTTTTGCCACTAAGTCTGGGTGGTGTTGGGAAGGTTTTGGCAACACTTTCAGTGAGTAGTATTTCTTTCGCACTCTTGTGGAGTTCTGGGAGGTTTACCTTTAAATATCCTTTGTCATCTTTGTTGTACGGGTTGTACCTTGGCCTTTCTCGCTCGTTATTCCATTTTCCTTTCCTTTGTGGTTGGGCCTCCTTATCATGCGGTGGGCTAATGTCTCCTTTTGGTGCGGTGTCCCTTGCATCTAGGTATACGTGTGCTCTTTTTTGGACAGCCTCGTATGTCTTCGGGAGATCTCTATATAGAAATTCGACTAGTCCTCTGCTCCGGAGACCATGTAGTAATGCAGATATCCTTTGTGACTCAGGAAGATCCACGATGTCTTCTGTTTCAGTGGTGAACCTATCAAGAAACATCCTACAGGGTTCCGTTTCTTTTTGTTTCACCCCATGGGCGGCTACATGAATCTTCTTATGCTTTTTCTGCTGGCTAAAACGGGCCCTAAATTTTTCTTTAAGGTCTTCAAAACTGCTTATGGACCCCTTTGTAACACTTTTTAGCCATTCTCTAGCATCTCCTTTGAGTGCATACCTGAACATTCGGCACGCAACGGGTACGTTCCAGACCTTCATTTCTGCTACGCCCTCAAATGCTTCTAAAAAATCGTCCGGATCACTTTTCCCTTTGTAGGTTCCGAGATAGGGTGGGTATTTGAGATCCTTCGGGAGGGGGTAGTTCTGTATCCAAGGGACGAACGGTGAGTTCTCAATGTTCCCTCCAACTATTTGCAATTCTAGGGGATTTTGGTAGACCGGAGCCCCCCAGTTTTGTGATCCATAAGGTTTCGTGGCGGGGAGGGACATGTTGTAATGCGGTGCATAATACTGATGGGGTAATGTACCGAATTGTTGTGGTACATACTGCTGTGTTGTTGGTCTGTTCGTACCCCCATAGCCTTGGTTCGTAGGGATCTGTCCCGCAAAACTTTAGAAGGTCTGACCCGGAGGGCCTAGTTGATTCTGTCCGAAGGGACCTTAGAAGGTCTGGGTCGAAGGTCCTTGGGAAGCCTGTCCCGAAGGTCCTTGGAAGGTCTGACCCGAAGGTGCTTGGAAAGTCTGGTTGAGGCCTGGGTACATTACGCTCTGCGATCCTGGGAATGTTTGACCCGAAGGTCCTTGGGAAGTTTGTCCCTGGAAGGTCGACCCCGAAGACCTATAAAAGACCTTATTTGGGCCTTGATGGGTTAAGCCCAATGGTCCTTGGTGACCCCCGAGTGTGTTGTTCGTTGTGCCAGGCCCACCCGGAACAGGTCCGGGTTGAGGAGTATTGAGCGGGAGATTTCCCGCTCCGGCAGACCCTAAGGGAGCATTGACCTGAGTGTTCTGAACGTTTGGGCCGGAAGCTATATTCTCCTGCCTTGGGGCATTAGCTATTCCCTAGGAGGTCTCGGCCTCCCTGGATGCATCTGGTCTATGGGTGTTCGTGGCCTGGGTCCTTCGCTCCCGAGCCCGAATCCGTAGCCCGTTCGCATTTGGGATCTTGGTATCCGGGGATATCGCCGGAGCCCTCTCGTGGGGGGGGGGGGGGGTGTCTGCATTATAGTCTTCATCCGTTTCGTCATCAAAATTCAGTGTCCTGGTGACACCATCTAACGCCCCCATGCTCTTAAGGTATCTTATGGTGTGGTTAATATGGCTATAATTTCGGATAATATAATCTGGGTCAAATAGTTGCGGGGCTCTGGACGAGGTTCCTTCTACAAACTCCCCCCCCCCCCGGTTGTTTGTTCAGGGCGATTGATATTAGTTTCTGTTTCGCGGCTGGTGGGTTGACCGCCTTCGCCTGGTGTCTCCGTTGTGGTCCCGGGTCTTGGCGGGGTGTTCCCAGTTGTTTGCTCGGAGCTCTGACCAAACCCTGGTGGTACGTCAGCCATTTTTTTATTGATTCCATACAAAAAACAATAATTGAGGTGGTTATGGGATCTTAGTGACGCGTCCCACGGATGGCGCCATATGTTTGTGCACCGAACCGAGGTTTAGGTAATGGGAATGATGGATATCGGATATTGTTTGCTGGCAATTCCCTTGAGGTAGAGATTTTATCTTTTTACGCCTACTCTTCTGATATCCTTCTTATGTATATGATTATGATGCCCCGAGAGGTCTTTTTGGCCGTCCTTTTATAGGAGAGGAGTCCTTGTGGGACAAGTAGGCTGCTTAGGGTTTCCTAAGTCTTAGGCTAGGGATATAATTTCCCTAGTTATAATCCGGAAATGATAAGATCAAATCCCGATTTTGTAGGAGATATATTCTTATCTGATATTTCTACGGGAGCCTTCGTAGCGAAAGACCCTTCGTATCGTGGCCTTTACGATAGGCCTTTCGTGTCGGTAGAGGGGTATGTCATCAGTTCCCATACTCATTTCTTCCTCTTCTTCTTCAAGATAAAATGATCTCTTTCTCGACGATTTCTCCATGTGGTTTTAATTATAGATTATTAGATTTGGTTTTTCTTGATCTTGATCTCTACTAATGAGTGTAGTGGGCGGGAATAAGTTAAAATGTGAAACTTTTTTGGCTTGTTTAGGAAGATTTAGCAAAAATCAAAAATAGATACAGGTTGTTCTTTCTCGAGGCGTCATTTTTTTTTAAAGGTGAATTTCGCTTAAGAACTTCGTGTCGCGATTCGACAGCGAGAGGTTTAACATACGTTGTCTTAACCGGGTCCGCGTTAGAGAGCTTCTTCAAAGTAGAAATGTCTATTTCGAATACCCGATGAGGGGAAAACCCCCTACTAATCCGCCCGAAGGCACGACGATCAATAGGGGTAAACCCTGCCCTCTCAGACTTGAACTTGAGTATACCCAAGTCAAGCTTTCATAGAAAAATTTCCTATGTACTTCCCAAGTCTTGAGGCGTCAGTTACTGTTTATTGATATGATCAAGCGATAAAAATATAAAATGGTATACTTAGTATTTAGTATGGAGTATATATTCATTTGGTCATTTGTTTAGGAAGGCGGATATTTTTACTTTTACTTTTCATACTACTGTACAAGTAGTTTGTTATGACTATTTTGTCCCTGTTAATAATTTGTTAACCTTTTTTTTTACTTAATAATTTGTTAACCTTTTTTTTAATTTTTTTTTTTACGGTTTTTACTCTTCTTCCTGTTTATGATATTTTTACCAAAGGTTTTTCTTCACCTTCTCATTTATGTCCTAATTTAATCAGCAAATATAATAGTAATATAGTATTGGCATCACACACGAATTCACACATAACAAAAATTAATCTTAGTGATCATTATAACCATTAATTTTTAGGGCTAATTACTTGAAAAGTCCTTCAATTTGTCACTAAAACCTTTTCTGGGACTCGAACAAAAAAAAGTTCTATTGTGATGAAAAAACCCGACTAAAATAACTATTGTGGGGATTCAAGTAAGTAACCAGTCAAAAATTATTTTAAAAATTATTTTTATTTCAGTTTTTGATGTACATGTCATTTTCATTAAATAAAATAACACATCAGATTTCCATATCTTTGTACATAAAAAAATTAATTGGATTCATATATATATATATATATTCATAAAACAAGATCTGCAACTACCCATCCCCTTTTCTTCCTTGCTTTCTCCCTCAAACCCAATTTCATGTCTTTAATTCCTTTCTTTTACAATTCTTCCAATTCTTTGTACATAAAAAATTAATTGGCAGATTCATATATATATATATATATATATTGACACACATATATATAAATATATACATCATTAATTGGCAGATCTAACGGCCATCTCCGGCCAATCTAATCGGAATTCATCTCCGGTCATCTGCTACCATCGCAACCCATCTCTTTTGAAGTAAACTTCCACCACCAAGATCTGACGGGGAGAGGGATAAAAAAGGAATATAGCTCCGGTGATCAATAACGACATAGTTCCGGCAATCTATCAAATTCAATTAGAATTCATCACCGTGAAAATTAAAGGTGAAAAAAATACATCGTCATTCTTGTTGTTTTTGATATGATTCAAAACGTCGCTCAAATCAGCAATCTATAAAAGAGTACATCTATAATATCTAGTTTCGAGTATTAATGATTGCATATGATTTTATACGTATGTGGATTTTGGAATATTAATGTTTGTTAATTGAATAGAAGATGAGAAATGAAATTGGATTTGGATTTGAATTTGGAAGATACATAATGGATTAGCCTTGCAACAACACAAATGTGTTGAAATGGATTTGACAGGACATGATTTTCATGTTCTGGGTTTTAGATTAAATGATGTTGATGATGAAAGAGGAATTGGGGAAAAAGAAAGAGAGAGAAAGGAAGAAATGAAAAGCAAACCCATTATATTTTTATATGTATATGTGTGTTTCTTATATTTTAAATCATCTACATGGCAAACGACGGGGAATTCATTTTTTAAAATTAGAGGTGAAACCGGCTATTAATTGTCCAAATAAGCATATTTCGGTCATAGACCCACAATAGTTATTTTAGCCGGGTTTTTTTTATCACAACAGAATTTTTTTTTGTTCGAGCCCCAAAAAAGGTTTTAGTGACAAGTTGATGGACCTTCCAAGTAATTAACCCTAATTTTTATCCCATTGCTCATAAGCTTTCTAAACATATAGATTAATTAACAGATTTAGGTGCCTTTTTTTTGTTTATTGTCAATGTTAAGATTTGCTGGCTGGTTTTAATACATCATACTAGGGATGAGAATTTTAACTGAAAACCCGTAACCCGCCCGTACCCTGACCGCCCGAAGGCCAAATGGGTCGGTTCTCGGTTCCTACTTTCAATGGTTGAACCGAGCCAAAACCCGGAATTTCACAGGTTGACCCATTAAACCCGAATTGTAGTAGCTTTCTTGGGCTTTTGAATGTTTCCAAGTAGAATATAGTCCTCACTAAGGAATCCTTGTGCTCCATCTTGTGGAAAACTTATAGACAATCTCATCAAATATAAACAAAAAACATACAAACCGATATTGAGATGTAAATCTTGAAATATGGTTCGTGGTTTTGAGTGTTGGTGTTGAGAGTAAGACATATGAGCATGTGTTTGTACAAGCTTCTTCTAGTTTGATGTAAAGAAAAAAGATAAACATGGAGTGGAGAAAAGTGTAGAAGAAGAAAAAAAAGGAAGGGAAGAGACTATTATAAATGTATACAGGAAAATGGTCTTTGGTATGTAAATATATCTATATGTAAATATCTCTACATATTGTATTGTAAGGACCCAAACCTTTTTCAACGAAATCGAATAATTTTTTTTTTGTGCCCACTACGGCGCAATGGAAAACTTCGGCAGAAAAAGAAAGAAGGCGCACTACGGTGCAGTGAGGCACCACACACCCACTGCGGCGCAGTGGTTTTCCTCGGCAGCAGTTGACCAAAAGCCCACTGCGGCGCAGTGAGCTAGGACAGGCTCCCACTGCGGCGCAGTGGAGCTACCTGCAGCAAACTTTTGATAAAAAAAAAAAAAATCAGGTTTCCCTGCACTTGACTTTTTTTGTTAACACCAAATCACCATTTCAACTTCAACATTTCCAAATACTAAAACATGACATTTAAAGCATATAGATCACCCATACATTGAAATTATTCCTTTTTACAAGACCTTTGACTACAAAATTCCACAAGCGGGTCGATAACCCTACTTGGGTAATTGTCAAGTTAGTTACAATTCCTACCATTACCAACATATCCAACGCAACTACAACTTTTCAGAAGTTTATTCAAAATAATTTGACCAAAGATCAAGTATCAAGAGCCAATGGGTACCAAAAGGGACTATCTACCCTCAAATTTATCCAACTTGCCAACCTTAGCGATGACAAGAACCTTCACTTGAACTTCACTCTAAAGCTTCTTTACCCTTGCTACTACCAACTCCTATAAAAAGAGTTAAACAACTAAAACATAAGTAACGCTTAGTGAATGCATACACATATAATCATAATCATGCCATACCAACTTTGTGCATCAAGCACCATATAAGCCTAGCAAGCTAGCCTTTTCATACAAATCAAACAACATGCATTCATTTTCAACAAGGCCATGGACAATATGGCTAGTAGGAATTTACCCACCTACTAGCTCTTACAAACAAATTGACTAGTAGGAATTTACCCACCTACTAGTTCTATTTAACAACTATCACATGGGTCATAGGAATTTACCCACCTATGACCTTTAATAACAAGAATATGATTATATGCATATACACTCACCTCAAACTTGGCTAGTTGACACAATAAGGCTACAAGGTCAACAACTCACTCTTCAACACCTATACATGAATAAACACATATCATCTATGAGTTCCATGACTCAACTACTTACAAACATCTAGTTGCATTCAACAACTCTAAGATTATGGTGTTTGGCTACTAAACACTTTTCCTACAAACTCTAAATCCTCATGATAGAACTTTATTTCATGATTTCTAGCCAAACACCACCAAATGTGAATATCTTATTATAGGGGATTTTCCATTTATCAACAACTCTTTAAAACTAACAAATTCTCAATTCAAAATATTAGGGTTCTTCTTGAAATTCTCAATTAACAAAAACCCCCAAATTCTAAGGTTAAGAACCCTAAATTTCAATAACAAATAAAACTAGGGTTAAGAAATCAATACCTCAAGAATGAAAGACAAAAGTTTAGGGCTTCCAATCACAATTCTTTCCCCCTTTTCTTCTTGAGAATTTCGGCCACTACCACCTCCACACAACCCTCAAATTTCAATTTCTTATTCAATTGGTGGTGATTGTTGTTATTGTTCAAAGATTAAGGTTCTTTAATTTATAGATTGAAGATTCAATTGCATGTACTTTAGAAGAATTGAGAAAATAAGATAGTTAGGTGAAGAGTAGAATTTTGAAGTGGGAAACTATGAGTCATGAGGATGAATTGACTGGCTTATTTCCTGATAGCCACGTCCCATTCTATTTTTTTTGTGGGTAAAATACCCGCTAGCCACTAAAGTTCCAACTAAATTAACCCCTTATCTCAAAGCAAAATACTAGGAAATTAATTTAATGTCAAAACTATGAAAAGGGTTAATTTTCTTTTACCTTAAAATATTGGGTGTTACATGTATTGACAAACTAAAAGGTTATGGACTTATGGTCTTTAACATGCCCACGTATGTAAAGTACACATATTTTTCGTATATGTATATTTTTTTTAGTTAAGTTATAAACCTTGTAGTTATTAGTGCTTGACAACTATAGAGTATAGACTTTCTCTATTTTCAAAAAGCTTTCTCATATTTCAAGAAATAATAATACAAATTCAGTTTCAAAAGGATATTTTTTTTAAATGAAAAGTAAAATTTCATTCACATTCACCCCGGCAAATAACCGGCGGTGTATAACTGTACAATATTTACATCAAAGCTAAAAACCTCTAAATTTACACCAATTCTCCCAATATATAGCTTTGTGCTTCGATCTATTCTTAAACTAAAGATACCCTATCGATTTAATACTTTGAATTATGAAATTCGTGTTGAGTGATCCGTTGTCAAATTTGATTCCGTTCCTTGCTTTTCAAATACTCCAACACCCAATGATGATGATACCCCTAAGCTCTTCTTTCTCCTCCATACTTTTCCCCGAGTGCTCGTTGATGTCCAGAAGGTCTTTCATGTCAAACACAAAGAAAGTTGCAGTATTGCACCACGTCTGGATTGAATGCCAAACTCTAGCAGCTACGATACATTCACAAAACAAGTGATTAACTGTTTTGATGCCATCATTACAGAGAACACAATTCATCTCCATATTCCCAAACGTACAATTTCTCTCCAACAGGGCCTGCATCGTGGGGATTCGGTTTAAAACCGCTCTCCACATAAACAAATGGATCATTTTGACTTCTTCTTTTCCAAACGTACAATTTCTCTCCAAAAGGATCGTTTTGACTTCTTCTTTTCCAATATAACAACAGCCTCATCTCCTCCAACTTGTATCTGCTTCATCTCCAACGATGCTATTTACCCTCCACATGTAAGTTTGTAAACCAAAAACACAATCAAATCTCTTCATAATTATTACAAGAACATCTCGATCCAAAAAACCACCAGCAGTTTGAGTAAACCCAGCAACAGTTCGGTCCAAGTCAAAAAAACCGAACCTGAACCGGTTAAACCCGGGCCTGAACCGACCCGCCCGGGGGTTCAACGGGCCGGGTCTCGGTTCCATTTTTCTAACATTTTTGGGTCACGGGTTATGATGGGTCAAGCAGTAGAACCTCTATAAATTAATACTCGCTAAATTAATAACCTCGATAAATATTTGTAGTTTGTTTGTATATACATATTTGTAGTTTTCATGTTTATTGAAATATATAGTTGGTTTTGTTGAGTAATTGGAGCTGTTCGTTAGGGTTCGAAAATGCTTAGATGAATTTTACGGAAATGGAGATTGAACTTTACTTGTCTGTTTCATGAGAGTTCTTTTTTCTTTTTTTTTAATGGAATATTAAATATTGAATATCGGCAGCGGCTTTTTTATAAATTGCTATAACCATTCTTCTGTTTCTTCACATTGATTTTGGGTTGTTTATGCACGGATATGCAGTATTATTTTCGGATTTTATTTTATTTTTAATCCCTGTATATGCTTATTCATTCGTAGTTTGATTTATTGACCTCTATTAATATTAATACTAGATTTTAGACCCGTGTCCGACACTGGATACGGGGTTTACGATATTATCAATATTAGATATTCATACATTTAATTCATAAAAACTTATAACTTGTAAGATATGCGGTTCTAAGTGATATACTTTGCAAGTTGTAGTACAATAACCACATGTTCGTCACAGTCATTATTAGCTGATACACATTGATGAGATGTTTGTAATAGTCAATCCACAAGGCACATGCTACAATAATTTCTCTATTATATAATTTTTTGAAACCAATTGTACTCATAATGTAATATTATTATGAAAGATTATTTTCTATACTATCTTATAATAATTATCACTTTCTCTCTCATAAAAGTGTTAGATGCAAAATTACCACTTTACCTTTGATAAATTAATTTACATCATCAATTTTTAATCTTTTAAAATATCTCAATCACCTCTTTACATCAATTACATTAAATTAATTATTTACACCCACCACCAACAGTTCGTCACCACCACGACCCCTGTCACCACCACCAGTCGTCGTCACCACCAAACAGCAGTTGCATCGCACGGGTACAATGCTAGTTAATTAAAATATAAACATACTTGTGATCCCGTATTTGACATTCAAGTATACGTGTTTGATCATGATACGACCCATAACATGAATATGTTTATTTTCAACCACTGTCCAATGATAATTAGATAACAATTATGATTGTTTTCATATTGTTTGATAACAATTATGACTTTTAATTTGAGTGGCAATTGTAACTTTAAAAAATTAAATAAAAATACTTTTTGTAACGTTTTTAAAAAATTTAAGAAAAACTTCTCAAATTGATGGCTAAAAATAAATATAATTTAAGTATTTATGGTTAAAAAGTGTAAATTATTGATGGAAAACAAAAAAAAATGTAAATTAATGAGACTTTTTCTACAAATTAATATAAATACCAATATAATATATTTGGAAAATGATTATTAGGATTTCTAATTTATAGTTAATCTAAATGATGACATAAGCGAGAGTCAATTTGATACAATTGAGCGTTTTGATTGTTTAATAAGTCATTAGTTCAACTGTCTTATAGTATATATATTAAGATAAGATTAAGATTAAAATTAAAATTGTACAATTACTACTAAAATCTTAATATATTTACAATAAATTTAATTTATTTTCATATAATTAATTTTATATATATGATAGAACATATTATTGGATATATATTAGCTATTATTTTATTGGATAAATATTAGCTATTATTTTATCGGATATATATAAGCTATTATCATTTATTTATTATATTAAAACTATTAAGTAAAAAGTGTAAATTTGTGATGCAAAACAAAAAAGTGTAAATTAAAGTCAAAATTGAAAAAAAAGTCAACATTCAGAAATCGAGAGCTGTGATTGGTTGATAAGTTATTAGAGTAACTATGTTTTAGTATAATAAAATAAAATATTACAACTATAACGCAGTCAATTAATATGGATCAAGGATTTGAAGCTACGAGTATTAGCTAAAATGGCGTTTTTTTATAAATAAATTATCAGAATGGTGTTTTTTTTTTTATAAAATATATGTCAAAATGGTGTTCTAAAATTTAACAAAAGTTACTAAAATGGTGTTTTTGAAGCAATACCTAACATTTGCTACCACCTTGATTCCCCACCATTTGTCATTGAAGTAATTCCTAATTTAGCTGGTATAATGATATAATATGATGCGACTAAGTTAGCTAGAAATATTTTCGATCATAACATATTAGTACTCCAACTATTTTAATGTTTGACAAATAGTCCAATTTGAGATTTGGCGATATTTGAATGACTGGGAAAACATGATATACTAATCGGAAAATAACTCAATATCAATTTTCAAATTGCCCAAACTATGTATGCAAGCAAAACATATGTAAAAGATACATTTTATCTAAAGGAATATAAATAAAGAATAACATTTACATGATGGACACATCAATAGCTTCATATTAAACTCAAATGCTTCACATCCATGGTACACTCTATTTGAGAGTTTGAGGCCAAGCTTGAGGAAGAAAAGTCGGACTAGCCTTTAATTTGCAATTTATTCTGTAAGTCTGTATCTTAAAAGATGAAATTTGCATGTATACACTACAAAAAAGTTGGCTTTTAGGACGACACAAAAGTCGTCACAAAAAGCCCACTAAACGACAAAAAATTGGACGAGTTGACTTAAAAAGTCAAAGAAACGTTTTAGGGACGACACATCGTCACGAAAGTCGTCACAAAATAATTTTGCCTTTTCTTTTTAATTTTTTTTTATAACAAAAAATGAAAAATATCCTGTGACGCTTCATGTCGTCACGAAAAAAAATTATTTTTCATTTTCAATTATTTTCTTTTCCGGCCAAAAGAAAAAATTCCCGCCATAATTTCTTGTAGTGATAGTTGTTGGATATTACTAGTTGACTTTTGAAATTAGTATGCTAATAATCATTTACTTAGTTTGATAATTATATAATATCAAGAAGTGAAGCTACACGAGGCACAAATGAAACCTATAATCTTGCTAAGGTTTCAATTCACTGGACAGTATATATATACTACATAGAGCCATTGGATACCGTATTTTTAAATTGAATAGATATACAAGGGGTGTTAAGATTAGTGTGTCTTTTCTGTTTTTGTCAAGATTATATATATTTTTTATGGTCTTTCAATTCGTAAAGGTCGAATGCTACAGAGTACAGTCTTTGAGGTCTATGTTCCATTTTTTATTGGACTCAGCACTAAAACAACTCGAATTAGATGAACAGAAAATTTCTCAACCTTAGTTTCACCAATTAATTAAACTAACTCTCATGCTCTAAATCAAGAGAGATGAGTGTCGTGCCTTCTTAGTCTTCTACGTAGGAAGCACATCTGACAAGAAAATATTGCTATATTGATTTGCTCAAGAAATCATTTGAAAGAAAATGTTTTTCTGGTAATTTGCAGGGGTTCCCGAACGTTTGGTTACAACATCAAGATGCATTTCTCTCAATTCTTGAAGAAGCCTTAAATAAGCAGCAAGTCCATCCCACAAGTCCACATGAATTCTGGTTGGATTTCACTAAAACATTGTGCACCAGGTGCGGTGTTCAGCAAGATTCAGAAGCCTTTCGCGAAGCTCAACATTTTGCCAGATTCCTCAAAAATCTTAACCATGAGCTGCAGGTGATCGATATTATTCCTTTATTTTTTTTCATACTTTACGCCGTTTTTCTTTTGATTATAACACTGTTTTGTGCATTCTTCTGTTATATTATTGCCTACAATTTGATTTCATGTGTCCTAAACTTGAGCAAGGATATTCATTAATTCATGACTAGCTTATTTTGCAGGATATTCATTAAGCGTACGGTCTGTTTATGTGCAATATTGAACTGTTTTTTAAGTTGTTTTCCTTTAGATTATAATCCATTTTTGTGTTTGCTCATATACATTTTTGTGGTTGTAGCAAAAACGACTGGAACCAACTGTTTATTCGCCAGAATACAAGAATAAACTTTCGGATATCCTCGCCATATATCCCATTTGCACTTTGACACGTCCATCAACTTCTATGGCACCTCCAGTAGGTGCTTCTATGGATGCTAACTTTGACCGGAGAGAGTTGAAAACACAGCTAATCAAATATTTTGCAACCCTTGTAGTCGAAGTACATCTTGGGTTATTTGACCAACTTGATAAACTTGCTATGAGGTTTGATGCCATGGGCAATTTCGAGCTGTCAGTTTTTTTCGGAATGTCCAGGGAACTACAGATGGAGGAAGTTCAGAGGATTTTAAGAACTACACGTAGTAGAAGATAACTACAAAGTAATGGATTTCTTAAGATGATAGGAACTTCGTCCTAGATGGCCCGTATGCTCTATTTGACCTTTGGGTCGTGTACTAAAATTAGAATGTCTGTAGCAGTATAACTATGTATCTATGTTCCGTACAATCTGAATTTTAACTGAGGGACTTTTAGTACTACAATCTCGATCTATTTAATTTATTTGGTTACATTTTGTTTCTTTTATGTTGAAAATGTTGTATGTGTGTAGGGTTAGAAAATGTCTTGTATTCTGTAGGTAACGAACGTTTGGTCAGTGCATCAAGCTGAATATCGATCTGTCACTTCTAGAAGATGGTCTATGAACCCATGGGTGCTCTTGCACACGACTTTTCGCCGAATTTCATGTTGGAAAAAGTGAGTATTTTCCTAATTTGGACATCGATAAATAAATGATCGAGTGACATATATCGAGAACCCTTTGGTGGGTGTGTAGTCTCTGGCCAAGACTATACAATGTAATTAGACATGTCCAAATTGGGTTGAGTGTGAATGAAATGTCAATCTCAAAATGGTGTTAATTGCAAAAATTGGAAGTAAAAATCCATAATGTAATATTTATGTATATCATAAATAAGTGAAAGTTGAATCTGAATATCACTTTTACGTATTCCATAACGTATCATAAATTGCAATTAACATTACACCAATTTATTGATATTGATTATGAAATGAGTTTCATTTCTATTTGATGTGTATAAAAGGGCTATTTTGGTTCTTGGAAAAAAAGACATGAATTATATGAGAAAAACACACACATAGAAAACTCACTATAATTCTCTGAAACAGCATCCCATCCCCGTGTTTCGTTCATCTTTCAGGCAAGTGTTTAAGTCCGGCAGTACTCTGCTTTGAGCCGGTGTACCCTGGGAACAGACGACGAATCTGTTTAAGGGAATTGTGTCAAACACAAGCCCGGTTCCTTTACGGTTATTGTTACTGTTTTGTTATCTTCTGCAGAATTAGAACCAGTTGTTGCTCATATTCGGTTTTACATCATATTCTTGTTATTTTACTTTACTTATTTATTTTTATTGTATTGTAATTAGTAAAGTGATGACAAGTATTTTACTCAGAATTTCCAACATTTCAAACCATTTTCGTGAAAGCTTATACATTTTGTGGCTGTAGCGCACCCGACTGGAGTTTATTCGCTGGAATTATTCAAGAATGAACTTATGGATAGTATGCTAGCTCTATTGTAAATTTAGGGTCTTTATTGTACTACATGCACATTTTTGTATTGAATTAATGCTCACTGGACTTTGTTTGCCAACAGAAACAAAGGTAGCAGAAAATTGAATTGAATGTTGTACTAAAATTTAGAACTAAATTTGAGTTTATGCCTTATGGTAACAAGTGAAGTGGAAGAAATGCACAAGCAGTTTTCTTTACATAGAAACCAAAAATGTAACATTAAATCGTTTTCTTAAACTATTACATCAAACTTAGATTTTTCATATTTTTCATTTAGAAATTGACTAAAAGTATGTTGCGTGTCGCGATAGTGTGATGGTGGTGCCAACCCCGGCGATGACGGTAACGGTAGGGTTATTAATTTAAAAGTAATTAATGTATAATGGGTAGTGTAGTAATCTTAGGAGTTAAGGGATCTATGTTATAAATATTGAGGGTATTATCATTATATTAAATAACGATTTTTGATGCTGATATTTCAGTTTTCAAGCAACCACGCCGCCGTCCAATCATCAACAACAAACTACTACAAGATTTTGACAAAGATGAAGAGAAGACAAATAGAATTAGTTTCTCTTTAACAATCCAACGACTTGTAACGAGGCAAATTTATTATTATTTCCGGTCTTTGAAGAAATCACATATAAAATTGATCTACTATATATATAAAGTTATAATTGTCAATTTGTGTGCGGAAGTAGAGTCGGGAATTTAGGTTAAGAATAACCTAAAACTAATTATGTACCATAAAATCTTTGAAACAAATAAATGACCCTTTTAATAGTTTAAAAATTATATATATAAGGTATTACGAGCATAGTATTCGCACGTTACGGTGAATACCATTGACAGGCTGTTTAAACAAAACTGCAGTAGGTGTCCCTATTTTCCGTGGGTCTCATAGAGACGTTCTGCGGTGGTGGTGGTGGTGGTGAACGAAGGTGGAGGCCAGGGGCGGTATTAAAGTGGGGGGGGGGGGGCAAGAGGGTCCAATGCCCTCTCCAAATTTAAATTTTGTCATGTATTTTTAAATTTTTCATAAATTTTAAAAAAATTTATATAGGTTTTTATCATTTTGCCCCTTTTTAAATTTATTTTTCACAAGTTTTTTAAGTTTGTCCCCTTTAAAATTTTTTCCTGGTACCGCCTCTGGTGGAGGCGGTGGACGGTCAACGGTTTTAAGGACAGCGGTGGAGGTGTGTGTTTTTTTATGGCAAAAAGAAAACAATATGGAAAATAAATGTAGAAAATACGGGAAGAAATAAAGAGGGATAAAAGGATAAATCGCATGTCCCAAATCTTGTAAACTTTCAAGATATAGATATAAATATTGTAACATCCCGAACTATTTTATTCAATTTCGTTAACTTTGACCGTTAGTGAATGTTGACCTACCGTTAAGTGGAACATATTTTATGTGGTTAATTATGGTGTTAATTATTACGTGTTTATGCGGATAACCATGTGGTAGTTAAGTAGAATAATACGTGTCATTTATATGGATAATTATGTGATATTTAAGTAGAAAGATTGTGTGGATAAGTCGGGGTATATGTTCCCATTTAGTGCATATGTTTAAAGTGTTGATAAATGTTTACCTTTAAAGCTTGTTATATTGTGTATTTTCGTTAGGCGTTAGGTAAAGTTCAATGTAATTATTGTTTAAAGCAAACCTAGTATTAGTGTATTTTATTTCTTTGATACAATTAACAAAACTCTGTAAGTCATATTCTTTCATTTTGATGTAAGCTCTAGGGTGTATACGTAAAACAAACAAAATTATATGTTATAAGAACGTTATTATTTGTAACATATATTGGGTCTGGCCCAAAATAAAGAAATTGTAAGGTAAAAGCCTTATTTGGCTTGAGGGCTGGCGTATCAGGGGATATAAAAAGAGATACCTTATGCTTTTACGTAGCTTGATAGATAAATTAAAAGAGATAGTTGTTCTTATGTGTCCCGGCCGCCGATTTATTGAAAAACAAAGAGAGGGTGTTCATTGTGTGCCAAAATAGGTGTTATTGTCTTGGAGTTGTCGAGTTATTCTGCATAAGATTAAAAAGAAAGAGGGCACTGTTTTCAATCTATAGGTATTCGTGTTTCCTGCCTTCTCTCTTTAGCCGAAATATATATAGATATATATATTACATTATATTATACTCGTATTAATTTATTATGGTTTAAGAGAAGATGAAATCCATTTGAAAGGTGTGTTGTCTTTTAGTGCTAGCATCTATCTGACAAGTTAAAAAACAAAATAAAAGCTTGTGCTTTGATTGTCACCATAACCGAAATATATAGTTAAATCATATCTGCACCCCAAAACTCAAAATATAGATTGGTGTCTTTTAAAATCTGGGAAAGTGACTTCCTTTTCTTTCTTTACAAAAAAACAAACCCCTTCTCTCTCCTTTTCTTTCTTTACAAAAAAACAAACCCCTTCTCTGTCACACACACCATTTCTCTACTTTCTCTCTCTAAAAAACTCAAAATTTCAATTCATTATTAATTAAATAAAATTAATTATCAACAAAATTTAATTCATGATGTTATTCTTTCTTTTGTGTGTTTGAAACTTTGAATCAACAAAAGAAAAAAAAATTAATTTCACACCTTAAAATTAAGATTAAAAGAATCTTGATTTTAGGGGATCCAAAAAAGGTTTGATTTATCCATCTTTTTCTTCTGGGTTTTCTCTCTTATATCTTATATAGTTGTCGTGGCATTGCATTTTCTTCATCTTGGAAGAAATCTTTCGCTTTTTTTCTTCTGGGTTTTCTCTCTTATTCTTAAGTGATTTTGTAGAAATCTTTTGGCATTACGTTTTCTGGGTTTTCTCCAACTATCATTTTACTAATTTTGTAGAGGAGCACAGAGTCACATTAGAAAGTCGTCTGTCCCCGTTCACTAATTTAGTCACTATCAAACAAGTCAAAAAGAACTCTTTTAAATTCCCAACCCCTACAATTATCATTGGTCCAGCTTTTTTTTTTTCAGTGGTCTATAGTCTAAAAATATTGTTAGTGGGAAGGATGAGGATAATAGGGTCTAACAAAAAACAATGAATCAGTAGGTGGTCTAGTATCTATATCTCATTTGTAAGAAGGGTGCAACTAAAACTTCTATCTTGTTATGTATGATAGTAATATTTTTATAGTAATTATGTGGTCCCTTTTATTGAGACGTGCAACAGAGAAACTGCAAAAAGGTTAAACAATTTTGTTACTTTATTGTCATGTTGTAGTGAATAAGTATTATAATAATAATAAATAGAAAAAGAACAAAAAGGGGGGGATTTATATAGTGTGTTCTTTTTATAAGTTGTAGAACCTGACACCAAAAAGAATTGTCACCAAGTGTGTATGTAGTTGCAGATTTAATTTGACTTTTCCTTTATTTAAAACTAGGAAAAAGGGAATATAAGGTTGTCTGGCACCTAAGTTTAGGTGTGGAACCCTTTACATATTAATATTTTATTATTTATTGTTTAATGAATAAATGCATGAGCCCCATGATTTTTATAGATTAAAAAAACAATATGTGAATATTCCACACCTAAACTTAGATACCCGACAACCTTATATTCCCATCCTCTTAAAACTATAAGTATATAATGGAAGTTATGTTGCCCCTTTCATTTACTAGTGGCCGAAAATTATAGTAAGGAAAAAGGTAAATTTATTGTTGTTCTCTTGTAAGTCACAGCAGGTAAACAAAATAGGTACATATACATGTGTTTAGGAGTTCTTCAATAAAGCAGTACTATTTTTGGCTTGTCATGTAGGAGCCGAAATATATTTTTGAAAAAAAGAAACAACATATAGTCGAGTTGCTTTGCTGTATGGCATGTTTAAGAATTTATTTAGTAGATTCTAGCTTGACACATAAATACATGGAACGAATATTTATATATATATATATACTAGGTGTTTTACCCGCACGATGTGTAGTTATTAAATTTATTTTTTGAAAATAATTTTGACACGAATAATAAAAAGAATTGGTTTAATGATAATAAATTTATTTATAAATTACCGAGTATAATTTATATGTATGACTAACAAACAAACAAAATTACATGTTAATAATTTTATTGAACCTGATTAAGTTGACTATACATGTAAAAATCTAAATAATATATATATATTTTTTGTCAAAATCAAATGATGATCATAAAAAATTCCATAAACCCCAAAATAGTTTATTAATATTTATATTTGATGAGAATTTATTAAAATATCTTTGCCATATATAGAATTTTTGGAATTCATTAAATATGTTTAAATAAGATAATTATTATAAAAATTTATAAAAATGACACATAAGATAAAAGCTTATGTGTCAATTTTTAAAAATAGCTTTAAATTAAAAGAATTTTAAAATGTTAGGATAACTACAATAGATATATATAGATATATAGGAGTATGCAGAATGATCTTATATAGTTTTACATGTTTAGTCGAGCAGCATGAAAAAATAATAATAATAACATTTAATGGAAAAGCATGGTGAAATAACATCTTAGTGATTTTAATTAGGATATGGTGCATGTTTTGTCTAGTTGCTTTATTTAACTCATTTTATTACTTATAGGTTGTTGGGAATACATAACAAGCTTGGTAAACTATTATTATTTGTGGTTTGTGAAGCGCAGAGGTAAGATAACTTACTTTTGACACCTGGGGACACAACAAAACTTAGTTTTAATAGTTAAACTCCTTTTTTATGTTGTTTCAACTATGTCATGCATATGTTGAGTGTGGGATATATGTGGGAGGTTTATTGGGTGTTGTTAAAGCATGCTTGGGTAGATATGAGTGTAATATTGTATTGTTGATATATGTAGCTTGTTGATTGTGTGGTGAATGATTTATGTGGACTTGTACACATAGTACACTAGACATGATTTAGGTTGCCATGTCACGTGCACATTTAAGGGCCCTAAAATATTATGTAGATATTGGTGTGATATATTTTTAATATATCTTTTAGTGAAAGTCTCGAGCATTGGTCTAAGAGTTAAGCTTAACCCACATGACATCTATTTAGGCAGAGTGTGCTATGGCGTCACTTGGGACACTGATCATATTCTTTTGTGAATACAACATGGTGTTTAGAGTATTTTGGGTGTCGTGGTTGACCACCTGGTGTTAACGGAATACTCATGGATTTGGTTATGCCTACCCATAACCACATAGATGGACCATCGTAAGGTCTACCCATCAAATCGGGTGTGGGGTAACATATTTGGCTATTTATCCGCCTCACACAACCTTTCTATGTAGTTTATTATGGCATAAATTTTTGGTGATTTATACAGCTTATGTAGTTATGTGGATATTGGTGGCTATGGAAAATTGCTAGGCACATTATAGGATTTGATAATCCTTATTATGCAGTTTATGTTGTTTTGTTATTTGTGCCTTTATATATGCATGAGTTAATTTATTAAAGTGTTTTAATTGGCAATCCTTTTATTTATACTAACATATTATCTTACTCAGCTTTTATAGCTGACACTTGTTTTGTGAAAATGTGTTGTGTCCTCAGGTTAGGCATTGATCAGTGGCTGGTAGCTAACTTGTGAGATGGGTAGCTATTATTGGAGCTTTGGACGTTGGCTTTAGTTACCCATAGTTGCACTATATAAGTAGACTTATTTCTTTAGCCCTTTTGGCTTTTATTACGTTGACTGTCTTTATTGAGTTTTATTGTGGATTTCATTAACATTATTGTGATGATATTGGTTGGTAACACCTTTTTAAGACATTCATTATGTTTTATTAGTTCCATTAGGAATCAATTGGGACTTTTAAAAGTCGCTTCCGCATTTTATAAACAGTATTATGTTTAAAGTTGAAATTTTTTTTGAAATCCACATTTTTATAAAGCAGGGTGTTACAAATATAGTTTACTATACGTTATTATTTATATCTATATCTATCTATACTATCTATATCTATACTATATTATAAAGCAGATCTCCCCTGATTACATTTTAAGTTTCAACATTTACTTTCTCAAAATGCCCATATTTCAATTCTATATTTACCTAACACATTTTCTCACTCCTCAAATCTCAACCAATCATTTGTTTTCTCTCTCCATAAATCATTTATTCTTCCAATTCATTCAAAATCTTTTATCTCAAAAACCGTACATCGATAAATTATAAAAGTTATATTGGTGTTCTTAAAATTTCATGCTCTTTCATTAGAGATGTCATTCGATATACTTTCAACGAATTTTTAAATCCGAGGGTGGAGCCCGTGCGACTAAGGCATTTGGCTATCACACTCTATGACCTATCACCACATTATCTCACTGCAGCAACGCGCAGGTACTTGCTCTCGTATATTATAAAGCAAATTCTTCTTGTCTAAAATTTTAAATTTCAACATTTACTTCCCAAAGATGCTCCTTCTATCAATTGACATTCTTACCAAACACCCTTTCTCTCTTTTTAAATGTCAACCAACCATATTTTTTCTCTCTCCTCCATAAATCATTTACTCTTCCAATTCATTCAAAATCTTTTATCGCACAAACCGTATATCGATAAATTATAAAAATTATATGAGTGTTCTTAAAATTTCATGCTCTTTCATTAGATATGTCATTCGATATATATACTTTTGCGGAATATTTTAATCCGAGGGCGGAACCCATACGGTTAAGGCCTTTGACTATCACACTTTATGACTTATCATCCCACCAGTTCACCGCCGCAACGCGCGGGTACTTACTCTCTTACTATATTATAAAGCAAAAAGTCCTTATCTAAATTTAAGTTTCAACATTTACTTCCCCAAAATACCCCATGTATAATATATATTTACCTAAAATAACTATATTACCTTTTCTCTCTCCTCAAATCTCAAACAATCATTTTTTTTTTCTCTCCTCCATAAATCAAATATTCCTCCAATTCATTCAAAAACTTTTATCTCAAAAACCGTACACCGATAAATCATAAATCTTATATGGGTGTTCTTAAAATTTCATGTTTTTTCATTAGATATGTCATTCGATATACTTTCGACGAATTTTTAAATCTAAGGGCGGAGCCCGTACAGCTAAGACATTTGGCTATTCAATTTTATGATCTATCACCCCACCATCTCACTGCTGCAACGCGCGCGATTACCCTCGTGCTAAAAAAAAAAAAGGAAATTATAGATTTTTTTAAAAAATTACTCCGTAAACCGTATAATATCATTTGATCAGTTTGAAGGCCGGTATCATTAATACCCGACCCGTACTATTGTCCACGCCCCATCCCTAAAATCCAGCACCTAGATATCCGCCTCTTTCCCGCCAAAACCTAAAAATCCCCATTTTCACGCCTTTTTGCCCCATTTTTTCAATCAATCAATCAATCAATCAATCCTCCGTGCTCCGGTCGGCTATTCGAGTAGTACTCAAATGGATATCGAGATGTACGACGGTGGTGGCGGCAGCAGAGAGAAAACCCTAACAGACTTTTTAACAGAATTTTACTCCGATCAATTCCAGTCTATCCTCTTTTCCTCCGATCACCGCCTTCATTATCCTATAATTGTCGAGTATGTATATTTCCACTTTTTTAAGAAAAATGTTTTTATTTTTTAATATTTTTTTAATACACTTTAGTATCTAGCATAAATTCAGAAAGAAAACAATTAAATTTTGTATTATATATCAGTTTTGCTGAATTTATGGAATATGATCCACTGCTTGCTGATAAAATCCTTCGCTATCCGACCGAATACTTGCCTATTTTCGATAACGCTGCTAAGTTAGCTCAGGTTATTTCTAATCCATTCAATATTCATAATTATATGCGATTTTGTGGACTCGAGTCTCGTTACGACGGACTCTTGTGTGGTGTTTGGAAGGTAATTGATGTGTTTTTTTAAAATTCAGGAAATTGTGTATAAACAAGTTAAGATAGTTTGGGAGCAGGAAAGTCAAAAGGACGATTTCGATGGCTCACGCCCAAGTATTAAAGAATTTGTTCATGTTCGGATTCAAATGTGTGGTCCTACGCTGGATGATCCTGGTATAGCGGAATTTTGTGTTTGCGTGTTGTTATCGTGAATGATTTTTTTGTTATTTTTGCAATTTATGATCAGAGTTTGCTCCTGAAATGTAGCATTTAGGATGATTAGTTAATTTATCCTAAATGGAAGTGACATATAAGAACTAGATTTTATTTGTAAAGTAGACTTAATTTATTGTTATATGTACATGGTTTATGTAGAATTCTCTCCGAGCATTGGACGTGTTCGTGTGAAACATCGTGACATCCTTCTCACTCTGAAGGGGACGGTAATTAGATCTGGAGCGATTAAGATGATAGAAGGGGAAAGACAATATGAATGTCGGAAATGTAAACACAGGTTTTTTTTGGATAGACTGTTACTTTTTTTTTTTTTTTTATAAATGTTTAGTGTGTTAGATAATATAATACAAATTGTGTTATTATCTTTGTATAGTTTTAAATTATTCTCTTTTCTTCAAGCTATATGGTGTATTTGAATTCCCACTTTTTTTCATTATATGTACTCATTTTGCAATTTGTATTAGAAGATCATCATTTCCATGCCTCTGTATATTTAACTGAATCCCCACTTTATTTAACCTCTTAGCAACTTTGTCGTATCAGAATACTGGTAGTTACTATGAGGCCTACCATCTAGTGGATGTATATGGTTTCGAAACACTAATGGGGGAAGTTAATATGTAGGTTTAAAGTTCATCCGGAACTAGAAAACAGGAATGCCATACAGAAGCCAACATCTTGCCCTTCCAAGGTTATTATCCACTCTCCAACTTTTTTCCTGATTGTGAACAAATTTACCGCCTATAACTAATATTGAATAAGCTAAAATACAGGACCAAAAATAGTGACGTTACAGTGAGGAGTAATTCTTTGAAGTTATAATTTTTAGGCACTTTTTTTTGTAACTTTTATTCTGATTGCTCACTACATGTGTTATCCACCAATCAGGATCCAAAATACTGTGAAAGCACCAGTTTTGAGCTTCTAGAGGGCAACCAAGTGTGTCATGATTTCCAGGAGATGAAGATCCAAGAAAGCACTCAGGTTTTAGGTGTTGGAGTTATCCCACGCTCAATTCCTGTTATTTTGCAGGATGATCTTGTTGATGTAGTTAAAGCTGGAGGTACCGTATCAATTTTTTTTGTGAGCCAATGTATTATTTTATGCATTCAAGTCTAACTTAACATGCTTTTTTTGTTAACTCATTAGTTTCATGTCCTATATTCAAGTATTTGACCCTTTATATAATTGTCTGCAGATGAGGTGATCGTCACAGGGATTTTGACAGCTAAATGGTCTCCAGCTCTGAAGGATGTTCGCTGTGACCTTGAACCTGTATTAGTGGCCAATTGTGTGAGGTATATTGTAGTTACCTTTTTACTCTTGGCTGATTTTAAGAGTGCATGGGCAATTGAGCTTAAATTAAAAAGCAAATAGATGCGTCTATGGTAGTCTTTCTACTTTTGCTTTAAACTTAAACTTTGCTGTTTTAGGCGAATAAATGAGATAAAGTTGGATATCGAAATCCCTGATGATATAGTTATGCAGTTTCAAAGTTTTTGGTCAGAATATAAAGATACTCCATTAAAAGGTAAGATTGTGTTGTTTGATTGCAATAGTCTATTGTATACCTAATTCAATAGATAAAGTGATAATCAAATTGATTCTACAGGTCGAAATGCCATTCTTCAGGCTATTTGCCCCCAAATTTATGGTCTCTTCACAGTGAAGCTGGCGGGTAGTTTTTTTTTGTCTTCCTTTTCCCTAGTTCCCTTTCTACATCTAAAGTTGGCTATGTATTGCTTCTTTTTAAATTTGTAATATCTACTTCATAAGCTATTTGGATACGGCACCATCCTTTTTCTACCAAAATCAATAGATAAAAAAAATTATCGTTCAATATAGTTATCTTGACACTTATTGGAGGCGTACAACATGTTGATGCTTCTGGGACAAAAGTTCGAGGCGAGTCTCACCTTCTTCTGGTAGGAGATCCAGGTAATGCTAATTTCTATTTTCTTGATTTAATTCTTGCCAAAACATTTAAATATCCTCATCTAGGCTTAGGTCTATAAACATTTTCTTGAAGATGCTCAAAACTAGAGCAACTTTTTAGAAAAATCCGTTTATTCTAAACGATGTGGCCTCTGCATAAATGTCTATGTCTTAGTGCTCTTATTCTGATAAACATTTTTATTGGTTTCTAAAAACCAAAGGTTTCTTTTCTAATTGTTTCTTCGTAAGATATATTTACCACGCTGTCCCCTCAAGTGTACCATAAAAATTGCCCTTCAAGTCAAGTTAATCTACAAACTTTTGTTTCACTTGCCGTAAGGGTTCGTCCTTTTTAGTTATGAACATGATTTCATTGGCAAAGAATTGATTGACATTCTTATTTAAGTTTTTAGGTACAGGAAAGTCACAATTCTTAAAGTTTGCTGCTAAGCTGAGCAAACGATCTGTTATCACTACTGGGTTGGGAAGTACTAGCGCTGGATTGACAGTCACAGCTGTCAAAGATGGAGGTGAGATTTGATTGTTTGTTGACCAGTATCCAAACTTTGAAGATAAATGCTACAAAATGGTATCTAATGAGAAGTAGCACAAATTTAGAATATGTAAATAAATTCCTGTGCAATTGCTTTCAAGCAGTCAAAGATTATATCGGAAAAAGATGATGTGGAAAACGGATTAAAAATGAGATACTTATTATATTCTTGACCTGGTCTCTACATTAGCAATTGAATACTCTACTCCTAAAGGTATCAGTTCATCATAACAGAGAATTGAAACAGAGACCAAATACACATTCTTCATTTTTGACCGGCTTTTCTACAATAAAGATGAATTTTAAGCCAAATCACTTCCATGTCATAACAGATAACATGCTAAACATGCCTCTTATGCTTTGCTGGTTAAATATAAGCAAGGCAGGTGTATCATTTAAGGGAATTGACCCTTGAACAAAGTTGCAAAGTTTGCTATTCAAGATCGGATCGGTCGAGTACCTTGGAAAGAGTACCGTCCCAGACTATTCGGGAGTATTCGGAGAGTACCCTGATCGGGATTTTTTATATATAATAATAATAACTTCTGAAATTATATGTGTTGAAATAGTCTAGAAACATAAACATAATTGTTCATGGGACCCTAGAAGTATGTTTAGAAACATTAACAAAATAGTTTAATTACTTCCAAACTATTTTTGATCCATTACTCGGATATTACTTAACTCACCTCGATTTCCAACTTTGTACTAGTACACGCATTGGAATTAGAGTTTTACAACACTGCTCTTGAATTCTGTTCTTGGTTTTAAAACTCTTGAATTAGAGTTTTACAAATTAGAGTTTTACAACTTTGTACTAGTAAGCGCTAGGCGCAAGCCTTGGAGCTTTTTCGTACTCAAGGTGCAGGGTGTACAGAAAGCGCGCGCTTTTGGGCCTTTTTTGTGAGCCTAGGCGCCAAAAAGCGCTAAAAAGCGTGAGCTTTTTGTACAGAAGAGGATTTTTTTTTTATAGAAATAAGTAATTTTTTTCCTTAACTCTTCTTTCTCAACAAGATTGATCTCTTCTTTCTTTTTCCCCAACGAGAACAACAATCTTTTGAGAATTTCTTTTCAAATACCAAATTTGATCAAAGCCGGACTTAAACGAGTATCTTACTGATGTTGTTTTGGTATTTTATGTGTTATAAATACTATATAAATAATTTATAAAATTTCTTCATAAGTGTGCGCCTTGTGTACGAAAAGCTCCCTGCTTTTGCGCTTCCGAAATGGACCCTATCGCTTTTGTGCGCTTATCGCTTTTTAAAACCAAGATTCTGTTTGATAATGAAGTGTTTTCACACTTGCAGGTGAATGGATGCTAGAAGCTGGGGCCCTTGTCTTAGGTGACGGTGGACTTTGTTGCATTGATGAGTTTGATAGTATGAGGGAACATGATAGAGCAACTATACATGAGGCAATGGAGCAGCAAACTATCAGTGTTGCTAAGGTACCATTAGTGACTATGATCAATGTTCTATGAATTCTAAGCTATGATAAAACCGTAAATGTGTGATGTAAGTTTTTTCTAGCCTGGCCATTGTTTGGTTTTTGAATTGGTAGTTGGCTGTCATGAAACTGCTTATAGGTTTTAGCTCTTGAGTCCATGATATCCTATTTCTTTTCAGGCGGGTCTAGTAACCACTCTCAGTACAAGAACTATTGTCTTTGGTGCAACAAATCCCAAAGGCCAATATGATTCTGATCAATGTATCTTTTTTTAGAGTTCTTATATGTTGTTTTTGTATTTCTGCGATATACTGAGCGTTTTTTTCCCATTAAGATGTCTAGTGTAATGTTTTTGCACATTGTATTTCTTTAACGAACTTTAGCTATATCTGTCAATACTACGTTATCCGGACCTTTAATAAGCAGATTTGACATAGTCCTGGTTCTCTTGGACACAAAAAATCCAGACTGGGATAAAGTTGTCTCAGATCATATTCTTGATCAGGTATCAACTAGCCTACTTGATGTTCCCTGTGCTCTAGTGATCACTAGCACATGAATAAGTCCTCACAGTGGTTCCTGTAAGCAGGCAGAACCAGAAAAAGATAATTGTCATGAAGATGATGGTAAGAAGTGGCCCCTTTCCTTGCTCCGAAGGTACAATTTTGAAAATCTATGTACCTCGGGAATACAATCTATTTGTATACTCATTATATTTATGGAAAGAAAGAAAATCTCAAAATCAACCATTTTCCAAATAATGAAAATTTCCCTCTTTTTAGTTGCCCGTATTGAAACTTTAGATTGAGATAGGTCATATCTTGTGATTTTTTTGGAGCTTTCTGGAATTTTTGTGCTCCTTAATGATGAAAAGTTTGGATCTTTTATAATGAAGCCTATTTATTTATGTAAGGAGAATGTGGCCATCTATCTGAACTAAGATGGGGCTTATGATATGACAAATTGGAGATTGATGGAATGATGGTGTAGTTATGTTTATTTTGCAGGTATATTCACTATGTAAAAGGCTATTTTAGACCAACTCTAACTAAAGAGGCAGAAAATGTTATTTCAAAATATTATCAACTCCAAAGAAGATCTGCAACAAAAAATGCAGGTTTTACCTTTGTTTTCAGCACTTCCTATGTTCTCTTAACTTCATATCTAATTATTTTCCAATGCAGCAAGAACCACTGTACGAATGCTTGAGAGTTTAATTCGACTTGCTCAAGGTATGAGTTTTATCTTTGCAAAGTTTGTATTCAAGATGAAGTGTTTGTTAACGTATCAGTTCCATTTACAGCACATGCAAGATTGATGTTTAGAAATGAAGTTACTCGATTGGATGCCATCACAGCGATATTATGCATTGAGTCATCCATGACCACATCAACTATCGTTGATAGTGTTGGGAATGCACTCCACTCAAATTTTACAGATAATCCTGATCAAGAATGTATCCTTGTCCAATTAGGCATAGCTTTAGCCACATAACATATTGTCAGAAGTTTGACTATTTTCTGGTGATTATGCATTTTCTATTGGGCAAATTGCATAAAAGGATAGACAATTTTGGTCAAATTTTTATTTCAGGTTCCAACTTTCTATGCCCCGGTACTTTTAGGTAACTTTCAACTTTAACAATTGGCAATGGGATCTAATCACTCCATCAGTAACTAGTATTTGAAAGCTCTGGGTTTTCCAAAGTGTCAAACTTTGATGGTTTTTACCAAAAGTTTTGTTAGTGTTTCAAAATATCTGAAAGTTTGTTTGGGGCAAGTTGACTACCTGGAACAGAGATTTGATCGAACTTTGTTACCTTTTATAGCATTTAACACGTCTGTTTTCATACCAAAAAGATAAAAAGTCGGTGAATAAAGAAAGTTTGAATAGCAAGGCTGATGCAGTCATTTGGCAAATGCAAATTTCATTAAAAAACATACAGGGGCCAAATTGTTTATCAACTATACAAGTCTCACCTCATATATACTCATTGGATTGATAACAGAGATGAATATTGTCAAATTGACTAAAGCTGTTGAGCACTGTAAAGGAAGACATGGATTGTATTGGTAGTTTGTGTATTCCTTAACTCAAGCTTCAGATGCTCAGCAAGAAACTCAAATCCTTGCAAAGCTAAACAGTATTGATGAATTCCCAGATATAATTACCATATGAATCTGGTCAACTTGACATTAGCAATCTAATTGATGTACCAGGCAATATATTAAAGTTTGCTGTATCGTTATCTCACTAGAGCTGCACGCGTTTGTTTTGGAATAGGAGGATATGGAAATCGTGTCTATGCATTACATATTATTAATCATTGCGTCATGTACATATTAAACATGAGATAAATGTATGAGTTTCGGGTATTAATTGCATGGCGCTCTTCGTTCATAATTTTGTTGGCCTTACTAGACAAACATCCCTTGGCTTTCTTAAATATTTTGCCAATTCACTAGGGATCGGCATGTATCCTGTATGGTGAGGCCTTTGTGCCGGCGGCATCCCTGCAAGTGTAGTATCGTTTTTCAGAAACGGGAATTAAAATGTCGTGGAATTTGGAATCCTTCAAATCCACCTGAAGATGCACGTAGGGAGTTGAATGTCGTTTACCATTCTATTGTTTGAAATCATTTTCATGCTTTGCATTTTCCTGTTTTGCTACAAACATTTTCTCATTATTAAAGTAAAATAAAAAGATACAATAAAAGATTTATTTTCAGGGCGATACAGTTATTATGATACACTAGAATGTTCTCACAAATCTCATGCAATCCACCAGAGCTGAACACTTTGCAGTTGTGACGAATGATGGTGGTCATGATTCGTCTCGTTTAGGAAACCTATGTATATGTAAGATTAAATAGTTGTGTGAAATGAATTATAAGGTCAAACTATCAATAGCCCATGAGTATTACCAAGTTTCAAATATTTGTTAGCGAGGGTAATATAGTAAAATGCTCTAATATTTAGGTTTTATATAAGGATGGTGATCTGTACACCACCTGGTTTTAGCCTTACACCATCAAATATGTTTTAAAGTATTGCACAATAAAATACCTTTAAGCACATTTTAGTGTTGTAAGGTTAAATTTAGATGATGTATGGATCAAACACCTAAAAGTTTTAGTGTTAAAATAAAAGAGATGGTCATGTTGTTTGTTAAAGGGGTATTTTTTCCGTTTTTAAGGTCAAGATCAAGGCCAAATTATAGTCATCTTTAATCCCAATTACCGGGAACCTCAAAACCACAACATTGTAGATATGTTTCCTTAAAAATTTATCTTATGAAATATAAATTTATTTAGAGGCAACACCCACCATTTTTGTGAAGATAAATAAAGAAATTTTTAAACCGTCATTTCATTGGGTTACATCACCTTTTTACTATTCATATCTTATTAACTTAATATAGTTTTTAAAAACTTATTTTAATGGGGAAATCGGAGCTTTTCTTATCATATGTATTGTTGTTTCACATGAGGATTTTCTCCCCCTTTTTCTTTTTCACGTGGTGGTAAGATATGAGAATAACATGTTACTTTTGCTCTTTTGGTCATTATCCCTACGTTTATTCTCGTAACAAAATTACGAGAATAAATTAGAATTACATCATTTGTCTGTAGCACAGTGCCGACTGAATAGTATAGTTCAGCTGGGCTAGGCAAAAGCCTGAGGCCTCTAACTAACTAAGACTTCCTGTTTTTATAGTTATTGGGCTAGTTTAAATGTAGTGTGTTTGTTTTCGCATGAAAATTTTAATTAAGGGCTAAAAGGAAAATGATAAATTCTCCTAACCAAATAACCTAATAATCCTCTTAATACATTAAGACGGTGACATGTGGTATTCACTAATTCTCTTTTTTAATCTTGCCCCCTGATTTTTCCACGTGTCATCATCTCATGATTAGAATGATTATTAGGCTATTTGCTTAGAAGGATTTATTATTTCCCGGGCTAAAAAGACTACATAGAGTGCTCCCTCCTAGAAAATTTACACCCCACCAATCCCCTGTTTTCAATTCTATTACAGTTTGTCGATGATGACGTAAATGATTTGACAAACGAGGATACTCCTTTGCTAACATACGCAAAAGTAGATAAAGCTTTTTTAACTCCGTCATTCAGGGCCGCCTTAAGCAAAGGTTCGTCCCTAGGACTAGTCCTAATCCTCCTAAACAACCTTCTATCAAGGATTAGTCTTGAATTCACCTTTAATTTAATTATACACTCACAAAGTTTTAAAAAAGGAAAAGAAAAATAGTTTAACAACTCGTCCCTAAGGGAACGAGTGATGTATGACGAATCCAAGGACGAGTCGAGCTCTGTGGTATTTACTCCTTGATTGGAGGACAAATGGAAGACTAGTCTTGGATGGAGGTATAAGGCAGCCTCTTACAAGTATTTTTAACGGTTTCAAACTTGGATATCAGATGAATATTTTTGTTAGAATATTCAATTAGAAAAGGGCCCAAAAATTAATGCTGCGTAGATGGCCCTGCTGTAGCGATCAAGCTTTTTTTCATATCAGCCGGCACTGTTTGCTCTTAAATTTGTACTTTTGGAGTTTTGGGGATCAGTTTAGCCACTTCTATTCCATAATAAAACTTTACCAGATTACTAACATGCCCTTTTGGTTATCCAAGGGATACCTTATCACTTCATTTCATTATCCTATATATGTCCGGATGTCCCTCTGTGTGTGTGGGTGTGAATTCAAGAGCAAAAGTACATAAAAACAGAGACCATAAACCAATCATCCAAATGCCAAAAGCCTTGAAAGGATCATACTAAATTATATAAAACAATGAACAAATATATGCTCCAAAAACTAAACGATTTTGATTTCTAAATTGAGTCAATGTTACACATGGTCATCATGATTGATCCACGAAAAGGTCAAAACTCAAACAAAAAAAAATATGTGTGGCTCCCTTTGTGCTCAAAACCCTATCACGTAATGAAGGGTGTTTATCCAATGAAAAAGATATCTACGTGAAATGGAACTTGAGAATTAATACAATCCCAAAAACTTCCACCATGCACCCCCGACAACTGCCCAGATCACTGCGTTAATACAAGCCATGATGAATCCGATTCTGAATACATCTGGAAGCTCTACATAACCGGCTGTTGACAAATGAGAACAAAACAAAAAAAAAGTTAGTCACAATGTACCAAAACGAGTAAACGACTTTAAAGGTTAAAACCATAAACTCACATGAATAAGCTACACATGGATCTTTTGATGTAACCTAATAGGCTAATACCAATTCTTCTTTATGAATAACTTGTTTTTAAGATTAATGCATAGACTTTTTTTGTTTTGATTTGAAACTACAAAAACCAAGGTGTATTAATTTATGTTATGTTACTATGTTTGACCTTAATGGTCAAACTGTAATAACTGCTTTCAAGTTTCAAGGTGAAATGGGCAGGTTAGCAGATACGAGTTAAAACTAGTTGCTTTACTACGGGTCAAAACCACCAGCCGGGTCCAGGTTGACCCAGTAAAAAATTTCAGTCCATTTCCTGCAAGTAGTTAATGCCTTAGTTCTGATGATGCAAAAAGTATAATGATAATAATGATCTTATACTTTTGAGTAAAACAAGTTAGGAGATTGCATGCATTAAACTATACTTGGGGACTCAATTCCAAATTTTACATAAACTTTATTATTTGACCCGTTTGAGGTAAAACAAACCCGAGTCGATACATTCACTAGTAAATGGGTTGGGGACATATATTGCTTATCCGTATAAAAGAAAAGAAAAAAAAAAACATACCTCCAAAGTAAACAGCAGCTTGACCACTGCTATAGTGAGTTTGAGCACCAAATAAGTTTGTGTTGTAAGCTAAAGCAAGTGCTGCCAATACACCAGGGACCCCAGCTGCCAAATGCATAGCAAGGAATGCAGAGTATAAGGCTCCCACATGGCCCGTTTGACTAGCAAACATGTAGTGGATTAAGAAGTAAGCTCCTTGAAGAACACCAAATGCAGCGGGCCAACTCAAAGAGAAAGATTGAAGAAATTTAGCTACGCAATTAGACATCCATGTCACTATTCCAAGGTTTGTCAATTGACCTGCCATGCCAACAAGTACTGCAAACCAAGTCAAAGTGTCCCATGCCGATTTTTCGCTTAAGCAATCGTCCCAATTGAGAACTCCTAACAACAATAGTACAGATAATCCCAACATTGCAGTAACAACACTTGGTATTCCAATAGAATCCCTGTTTACAGAATAAAACAACAAACGAAATCGTAAATGCCATATTTAATCATTCTCTATTTTATGGGCCCTAATTATAATGGTGGATCCAGGACATACTGAATACACACTAGCATAACATAAAAACAACATTTAAAATACACTATGCACGGCAATAACAAGGTTTTCATACACTGGCTTCTAAGGTGTCTATTTCGAGCCATTTGAGCATAGACTAGGTTAGCATCATAGTCGTCAAAAGCGTAAGCGAACTCAAAGCGCAATTACCCCAAATGGGGCCTAGGCGAGAAGTGCACAAAAAGCGCGGACCCGAAAAAAAAGCGTAGGAGAGTATATAAAATTTCAGTGTCTCTAACAAATGATAATGAAGAAAATTTCAGCCAAGAGAGTATATAAAATAGCAGAAGAGTCTTAATGATAAAAAAAATAGAAGAAAACTTAACAAATATACAAAAACAGGTTATAATGGACACAAACCTAACGGAACGAGTCAGACATATGGGTTAAAGGTACTGCAAATGTAATTGCAGCCAAGGTTGGTTTTGTTAAAAAAATATCATACAATCACTACAACGATATACAGTATCATATCTTCTAATCATCATTTAAGAGTTAACTTTTCATGAAAATCAAGAGAAGAAATGACATAGATATGTATTTGCAGGTAAGGTCGGTTTGATCCATTTATTAATTATGTTATCCACATACCCAACCCACTCGACCCATGGATTTTGCCACTACTTCTATGTAGGCCAGACTATGTCGTAGTAATGTTGTCTAGTAAATGGGATGCATGTCTTCTCACATCATATAATCAGTACCCACAAAATGAACATGTTAAAAGGTAAAAAGAAAAAAAAAAAAAAAAAAAAAAACGGAACCTACACTAGTTAACCAAGTATTACATACCCAAGAACCCATAGAGAGACAGCAAGAAGCATGGTGCCAATCATCACCCATTCATTAGTTGTGACAGGACCCATGGCTTCAAGTCTCTTTGCAGCCATGGCAGGTGCATCTGGTGTATCTTTAGTTTCCGGAGGATAGATTTTGTACAAGATGAATGGAGTAAGTAGAAGTGAAACAAAAGCAGGTAAACTGGCAGCCTTAAACCATGAAATCCATGGACTTGCAATGACTAAACCAAGTTCTTCGGCTAGTTTCAGACACAACAGGTTTTGTGCTGCAGCAGTCAGGAAAAGAGCACTAGAGTTTCCAGCACACTGTCAAACATCACATAATAGATTCATGAAAATCATTCCAAAAAAGATGCAATATTTGATATAACTGTTACTCTTGAAAAACAAGATTCCCTTATATTTTTCATCTTAATGGAGTTCGATACATCTGCTAATTGGTCAAACCATTAAACATTTATCATATGTTATATTGAGTCAAACTTTTCAAATATCTGGAATGCACATAGAGTGCAAATATGACAATAATCAGTCAATCACAAGTATTATATTCAGTTTTCTTGACCAGGTACTAAATTAACAGAACTCTTTGACAGTAACAAAAGTTGACCATTTATTTTGTCAATTATGTTAATGCATCTAACCTTGCCCTCTTGCTCAACAGAAAGCCATGCATAATTCCTATAAAAAATCTACTTTAATGCCAACTGTATACATTTCTATTTTATTAACATAATATCTTCCAAATCAATGTTCTCAACTCCAAGTCTCCAACTATCAAAGTGTCACTAAACCAGACACATAAAATAATATCATACAGAAAATTAAACAAATAGGTTAACTTGAAACATATACATAGATCGGTGCAACCTCTAAAGGATGGTTAAGAAAAAAAAGGTCCTTTAAAAGTAAAAAGTAGGAAACATTTTGGCATGATACGTATCTGATACACCACTTTTTATACTTTGATTGCACCAGCTTATTTTCTGCATAAAAGTATATAGCCCCATAATCCTTCCTACTCTTTTTAACATACAACACGTTTTCTCCTAAACTTTTCCCCTGGTTTAAAAAGCTCATTCCCCGCGGTATAAAAAGCATAACTTGTTGAACGATCAATAGTCTCTTTTTTGCATCAATGCTTAACTTTTAGAATTCAATTTAGGCAACAAAACGTAATTATGCAATAGTACTAATAAATCTAATTCCTACATGGGTACATTCAGTAACATTTCATCAATAACAAATGCATAAAAAACCAAAACTAATTTAAATCAAATCACAAACACGATAACATCTAACCTGAAACTGAGACTGAATGAGATACGACCCTAGCTTTTTCGAAGAGGGGTCATTCGGTTTACTCCCAGCAGAAAGCGACAACGACTTAATAATCGGTAAAAACACACCACCTGCTCTAGCAGTAGTACTAGGCATAGCAGGAGCAATCAAAGCCTCACTCAAAGTCAACCCATAACTCAACCCCAATGTACTTTTCCCTAACCACTTAACAAAATACGTCGCAATTCGATCCCCTAAACCCGTTTTAACAAACCCACGAGCAAAAAAGAAAGAAATGACAATCAACCAAATAACTTCATTAGTAAAAGCACTAAAAGCAGTAGTAAAAGTAAGCGTTTTCGTTACAATTGTCGTCGTAAGCCCCAATAAAGCCCAAGCTCCAACGGGCAATGGCGATAACACAAGACCTGCAATTGTAGATACAAAGATAGACAAAAGTTGCCAAGCTTGTGGGGTCACTTCAATTGGTCTTGGAATAGCGAAACGAACAAGCAAACCGATTGCAATCGATAGCGATAACGGCAAAATCTTGGCACCTTGTAGTTTTTCGGGTTTTGTTGTGATTGAATTTGAGGCAGATGCTGAAAAGGGTTTGATGGGGTTTGGGGAAAGAGTCAGAAAGTTGTGTTTTTTAGTGAAAAAAAGAGGGTGGCGAGTGGTGGTGGTGGATTGCGGTGGTGATCGGAGTAAAGTTGGGAAATTGGGGGTTTTGGAAATGAAATGACGAGATCGGAGATGGAGGGAAGGTGGGTGGAAAGAAGTTGAAAAAAGGGCTGATGCTTCCATTGTTGTTGAAGATTAAGGAAATGAAGGTTTTTGAGATTTTTTTGAATTGAAGAAGAAATGGGGGATTGATTTGACAGTGAAGGTGAGCGGAGAGTTCTAAGATGTACAAGAAGAAGAAAGTCCGCCACAGAAATTTTGTTTGCGGGTAATATTATGTACTGTGCTTTATTGGTTTTTCTTTTCTTTTTTCCTAATATTATTGGTCTCCCAATGAATTTTATGCGATTAATGTTTTTGTCAATATAAAGTTAAAGGACAATTGTATATATATCCAAAAATAACATATAAATTACAAATATTCTCAACTAAAAAAATAAATTACAGATATGTTCAATATTTTCTTTTAAATACACACATTTACCTATTTGTATCTATTTCATCAAATATATTTTATCTCTTGACCATTATTATATCCTTCTCCACCTTCTTCATTTATATATATATATCAGTCATATATATCAGTCAGAACGAGTAGATCATCATATTTTCTACATTGACATTGCTGGAAATAAAATACTTTAAGGTGGGGCCCTAAAAGGAAGAGACGAGACGAAAGGCTTCCTGAAAAAAAAAAAAGATCTTTGCCTTTTACTTTTATCCACATATTTCAAATTTCTAATGGTGTTTCTACACTTCTATTTCTATTATGAATTCTTTTACTAAAAGTAACACCCAATGCTATTTTTCACGGATTTTGTGTCCAATACTTTGACGGTGTATGGGGGAGGTTAAGATGTAGACAACCTTACCCCTACCACGACGGTGTAGAGAGACTACTTCCAGGTTCTATCTAAAGATAAAAAAGGACCTCCGACCTTCCAAGGGATAAAGATAGAACCCATGACCTCTGTCTCCAAAGGCAAAAGTGTTAACCACTTGATCAAACCTTGTTGCTTACTATCGTATTATGAATTCTTTTACTGTAACTGATTTACTTTTTGGTTCTATAATACATTTATTTAATAATCTAAAATATTTAATATTTTATGTCTTAGTAGCTTACTATCGTATTTGAGTGATTGTTTTTTTCTTTTTGAATATTATTTGAGTGATTTTTTGAACATGATGTCACTGATATTTTTAAAAATATTAAATGCATTTGGGAATACTTTTCGCGTCACTAGTTTATTACCATGCTGAAAAAATCTAACTTACTACTCGTACATACCATACATACAGATATAGATAGATTTACGTAATATATATATGTAAGTAAAGATAGATAGGTGCTCTAAGTAATGATTATAGATATATAGATAAAAGAGGGATCTGTGTGTATGTACGTAAATATGTTTGGAATAATTAAAGAGTATAATTATTTAATCCATAAAAAATATAAAATTGGGTATATTTGTTAATTTTTTGGTTGGAGATATTTGTAATTTAAATGGTGTATTTGGGTATATATGCAATTTTCTCTAAAATGAACAGATACAACTAGATCCTGGCTCATACATAGCGGCAAAATGTGAGAAGAAACAGCCATAGACAAAAGTAATACTGGTTGATGCTATTGATTTTTATTTGATTAAATGGATCCCAAAAAAGTGAAGATTATGAACCGACGAGTCAAGCTAGATCGGTTGCCAATATTTGTCTAAACGTGGTGTTAATCCGACCTTGTTACCATGTCCTTTTTGCCACGTGAATGATGAATTCAGTGTCCACTTGTTAAACTTTAATGTAATTATAAACTTTCTCGATCCATGTAATTTTGTACCACCTTGTTAGTATGTGAAATGATAATTAGTCTTTGCTATTCAAAAAATAAATAAATGGTAATGACAGCCCTAAAAGTGTCACTAACAACTTATTACATGCTTAAAAACTTATACATTATATATTAAAAACCACCCTTTAATTTTCTAATAGCAAGATACAAATTTTAATGCGCTAAATTAGTTTTTACTGATAACCCTAAAGGTTCTCATTTAACAAAACAAAAATAATAATAATAATAATAATAATGTTAAAATTACGTATTATTAGAAGTTTATATATATCACATGAGAATCGATTTCTTCACATGTATCATGAACCCTCAAATTATATGTAATGTTATATGTTTTAACATTTTTTTTCATTCACATATAAACTAACACATAATCTAAAATTTCTTAGGATTTTTTCCAATTAAATATATTTAACTAACAAGATGAAAAAATTCAAACATTTTATTTTGATGTTTTAAAAGTTTAGAAATTCAAAGCTACTTAAAGACAATAACGTAGTGTCAATTTGTTAAAGTTTTGACAAGTCCATTACCCAATAAAAATGTGCCACGTGTGACACTATTCTTTTTTGTCAAAGCTTGTCAAAAAATGTGGTGTAGTATCAAAATTGAACAAAATGTGTCAAATTGATTTTACAATTTTAGTCCGTGAACGGATATATCTCAGAATAGTTTCACTTTAAGTCCCTGAAACGACGAATAATGCAAAATAATTATGTATTTAGTCCCTGGAGCGTCTAAAAATTCAAAATATTTAACGGCTAAAACTTGATCTCACTCTATAAATAAATAAATTGCATTTCACCATATATATCACTACCAATGTACAATCATCTCCGGTATTTAACTATGATATTTTACTTTCTTATTTATTTATGCTAATAAATAAAGTATGCGAGGAGCTACACAAAAGAAGTGATGCACTTTGATACATGTCAAATAGCATTTTCAAAAAAGAAAAAGAAAGAAAAATAAAATGAAAATCCAAAAGCATTTTGGGTAATGTAAGAAGCTTATTCTTATTCATTTTGTTAAATACACAAAGTTACGACGGTAATTCTTTCCTAACAAGGAAATCCTATGTCTAACAATGCGAGGCTGTCGACATATGTGATATGTTTCAATGGACATTGTTTTAGAACCATACGCTAGTTCAGCTAGTGTGTAAAGAACCCGTTTTGAATGAATCACCATTTGTTAGTTGGACAGTATTCAAGAGTGTTAATTTCATAAGCCATTAACCAAGAAGAGGCAACATTATTATTGTCTTTTTTCTTCATCCAAACGCATAGGTTTTCAGTAATTACGGCTAAAGAACCTCTTAAAACGCATGTTATTATACAATGATCACGTTTTGAATTGTTGGCAAAAGCAAGCCAATGCAATAATCATTTACAAAACAACCATGTTGTCTACGTCTACTGTCTACATAAAGTATACGAAAACTGATCATTCGTTATTGGGTCAAAACCAAAACCGAATACTGATAAAGTCGGTGGATTTAAAGAAACATTAGAAGGTATGCTGAATATGCGTCTAATTGAAGGGTTCCATAAAGTGATAAATAAAGTGTTGCAAAATGACTTTTTGTAGAGGTTTTAGTACTTGGTGAAGATCGAGTACTATGCCTTTGGATGAATTCAGGGCTAGAAATTCGAGAACACCATAATTTTGAGAGACATCTAAATCTGATAAGCGATTTCAATTCGCATGTAGTCTTTCAAATATTGCAGCAATTAACTCTTAACATACGTAATCTGCTGACATTATTGTGCACATAATTCTGCAAAATATATCGTTCTTTTGTTCAAAAAAGTAGAGGAAAAAAAAAAAGCAAAATAATATTATATATATAAGTTTAGATTGTTAGCTAGGGGTGGTAGCAAGGAAAAGCATAGGAATTATCTTAAATTTCCAGCAACACAAAATAAATCCATACAGATACATGAAACGCGGATATAACACTTTCATATGATGCAAATATTTTATGGGATCCAGTAAAATTAAATATACAAACCAGTGACGGACACATAACTTTTAATATGGGGTTGCCAAATAGTTTTTATGATACCAACAAGGGGATTGCCAAATAGTTTTTATGATACCAACAAGGGTAACATCAAATTAAAAAATTAAATTACATAAGTTCAAAGTTGCAAATTACTCTTAAACTATATATATACATTAAAATGGTAAAAAAATTTCGAGTTTTATAAATATTATTGGGTTATCATGGTCATCGTTGATCACCACATAGCCCCGCCACTGATACAATAATTCACAGAACACAAGTATATAATTGATGCACAATTATTTTAATTTTGTACAATGTTAATTTAAAGAAAATAATTTTTGTTTGATTGTTAACTTTAATAGTTGTTTTATTTGAATAAAAACCCAATATATTTTGTATAAAAACTTTCATGAATCCATTTAAAACTTGAACATGCGCTATGATATATATAATATATATATATATATATATATATATATATATATATATATGTTTTAGGTAAAATAAAACAAGTATTAAAGTAAAACAAATAAAACAATAGGTTTTTCTTCACTGAAAATCACTGTGCATCAAAAAAATTATTGTGCATCAATTCTTTCGTGAATCTTCGTGCATCAATCTAACCATGATCTATGGGTCAAGATCTTGTCTTATTTGTTTTACTTTAATACTTGTTTTACAATACTCAACCCCTATATGTAAAAAGATAAAATGAGAACCAACAAAATTCAAGAACTACGAGAACTTTTTTGATAGGGGTAATTTTGTACTTCAATAAGCATATAAATATAAATACTAATTTAATTAAGTATCCCTTAAATATCTCCATAAATAATGTTGACCCATTATTCAATATTTACAATATTATCCATTCATTTCCTACGTAAATTTTAATCAGCATGTTTCAAAACTTTTTTTATATATATATTTTTTCTAAACTTAATAAAGTATATTTCAAAAGGATTTAGTTTGGTTAAAATGTACTCGTAATATTTATGCTAATAAAATAATAAATATTACGTTTCTTGTTGTGGAATGGGTCCTAACACCATCCAAAAAATAAAATTGAAATTTTACACTTATGTCCCCATAATAATAATTTTAATAGATTAAGACATTAGCCGGTAATTACATTTCATTCACATATTAAGCCTTAGTTTATTAACGATTTTACATATGAAGATCATCATACATATGTGTAAATAAAAGTTGTATACACGTGAACATCATCATCCACATGTGTATATAAAAGTTGTTTAGATTTGAACATCATCATACATATGTGTTATAAAAGTTGTTTAGATTCGAACATCATCATACATATGTGTTCTAAAGTTGTTTACATGTGATTATCATCGTCCACATTTGTATATAAAAGTTGTTTAGACATGAACATCATCATACACATGTGTTAATAAAAATTGTTCACATGTGCACGTAATTCATATATGATTGTTTTTAAATACACTTGTAAATTTTGTAAAAAAATATGTATCAATATATTTTTGATAATTATGTTAATGTTTAGAAAATTGTGTATTGATAAAAGTCGTAATCCACGAAATATTATAGAATTTTGAAATCAAGTAACCATTTGAATTGTCAAATTGTAGGTGCCGAATTTATTGGACATTTAGAAGAAGTTACGGTTTTTTAGTCATTTTTTAATTCCTTGTCTACCCTTTTACATTTTATAATAATTTATTTATTATTTTAAATGCATATTATTCGTTAGCCATTGATTAATCTCATCCAATGGCTTAAAATAGTTTTCGCAATATATATATATATATACAAAAATCTAGATGTGAAGTCTTAATAAAACATCATCAGTTAATAATATCATTCCGCAGTAGATCGAAGAACGTACAAATGATTAAAATAAAATAAAAGGAATAGAAAAGAACGGCAAATATAAACTTTACCTACCCGTACGTATCTTATATATTCTGTCAGTCTATCTTCTACACCACTAATTTTTTGTCATACACCACTAATTGTGTTTTACACCGTTGTACTGTACAACTTAATAATACATATTTAATGGTGTATTGTCAAAAGCTAGTGAGGTACAGATCACCTCCCTATTATAAACTTGACAAAATATGAAGTTGTGTTTGTATCAAATTGTGAGTTATGATATTCAATTTTTGTCATTGTCATCTAAACATGAATTATTTTATCTCGTATATACTAGCAAATCAATGATAATAAAATTAATGTTTTTCTTATATACTAACTAATTTTTCCATAAAAATGATTTGATTATAACACTTTTTGATAAGGATCGAGATATGATGGCCAAACAATAACGAATCTAAACAAGAGCTAAACCAAATTTTTCAAGATGAGAAATTCTTGTGAAATAAACTTTAAAACTTCAAAAATATCTTCCTCCAAAACGTCCTACAACCTCTTTTTATGGTTGTTTATTCCTTTGGGCCAAGTATAAGCTAAGAGAACTTTAAAGTTCAAATGAACTTTAAATGAATGTTATAGATAAATGATAAAATTTATAACAACAAACACTTTTTCCAATATTGAATCTCAATTCAATAATAACACACAAATCTGCAGAACTATCAATCAATCCACACCAGCTAATCTGTTATGGATTTATTACCTAACTGATAATAGTTCTACTACAATCAAATTACCTAAAAAATAGATCGATCAAATAATAGAGATACAGGGGACAAATATAGGAATATATGAATGTGTATGAAAGTATGTGTATTTTATTTCTATTACTAAAACCAGGTCAAAGTATCTTTATATACTCAAGCACTCTTTCCTTATAGCATTCTGCACCTCCAACTTTCCAGCTTGTTACTTTAAGTCTAAATTTTAATAACCTGCACAACAAGAAATTAAACATACAAGTTTAGTCCTTAACCTTTGAGTAATCAGGTTAAGACTATAAGTTATATAATTTTAACACCCCCCTTTAGTCTTAACCTGAAATATATCAAACAACTTAAGTTTAGAACATAAATAGTTGTGTTGTTTTGTATCCAGTGCTTTTGTAAGTACATCTGCAATTTGATTTGTAGAGCTTATTTTCTGAGTAGTAATGACACCTTTTAAAATTTTTTCCCTTACAAAATGCAAATCAATTTCAAGGTGTTTTGTTCTTTCATGGAACACTGGATTAACAGCAATATTAAGTGCTGCATCACTATCACAGAAAACAGAGACTGGACTTAAACTATCACACTTTAAGTCCTTTAAGATTTTTAAAATCCAAATGATTTCAGAAGTGACTGAAGTAAGAGCTCTATACTCTGCTTCAGCAGAAGATTTTGAAATTGTATTCTGTTTCTTACTTTTCCAAGAAACTAAAGAACCACAAAAGAACATCAAACAAAGTTAAGTATTCAGTTAAAACCATATTTCCAATTTTAGTGATATAAGTCTCAGTTCCATTAGGATGTGACACTTTAATTTTAAGATGAGAAATGTCAACAACATTTACAAGAAACTTGTCAGAATAAGTCATATGCTGATTAGCACCAGAATCACAAATAAGACCTTTTGTAACAAGTTTAGCATGTAAAGTATTATTAGAACAAAAAAACCTGTTAAAATGTTTGTTAAAAAACCTGCTATTATTAACAAAAATACCTGACATATTTGCCTGAACACTTTTTCCATTTTCTGAATTGCTTTTGATTAAAGAAATAAGAGTTGTAAGTTGCTCTTCTGTAAAACCAGAAGAAGAAGAAGAAGAAGGCATGGAAGAAGACACATCTCTACCAACAATATTATTACTAGCCACATTCTTCCCTTTAAACTTCTTTTTACCAAAATCAGCAGGATAACCAATAAGCTTAAAACACTTATCAATAGTATGTCCATTAAATCCACAATGATCACAAATAACAGTAGAATTACTAGTTCTTTTAAAATTTTCTAGAAGCCTTATAACCATTTACATTAGATTTATTACCAAAATTTCTTTGAAAATTCATTTTAGGCACATTAGAAACAAACACAGAAGTTTGACCTTTATGAGATGAACCAGAAGCAACAATTCTATGCGACTCTTCACTAGAAATAATAGCATAAGCACTCCAAACATCAGGCAGAGGATCTTTGGTTAAAATAGTACTTCTAGTTTGCATATAAGTTTCATCAAGACCCATCAAAAACTGCATAAGTTTTATTAATTGATTATGCTTTTTAAAATCCTCAGCAGCATGACAAGTACATCTTGGTAATTTAACTAATGCATCAAACTGTTTCCACAAGGCATTCAACTTATGATAATATTCAGCTAAAAAAGTACTATTTTGACACATAGAATTAATCTTCATATGCAAATTAAAAGTAACAGACCCATCTACTTTATCATAAGTTTCTTTTAATTCTTCCCATACATGTGAAGCTCTTTTAGAGAAAATTTGACCAAGATACAATTCTTCAGATATTGAATTAAGAATCCATCCTAAAACAACAACATTAACTTTGTCCCATTGTCTGCCTAACACTTCATCAGTATTTGACCTTCTACAAGTACCATTAATAAATCCAGTCTTATTCTTACCTTCTAAAGCAAGAAGCATAGCACAAGACCACACATTATAATTTTCGGTCCCTTTTAGTTTAATTGAAACAACAGTTAAAGCAGCAGAATCATTAGGATGTAAATGCAAAGGATGACTAACATCAAGTTTGCTAATCCTAGTCACATTATCAGCAAAAGTATCAGACTCATAACTAGAACCATAATTTCTAACATTATCATCATCCATTTTAGCAAATAGTTCAGATCACAACAATCAACAAAGTAGATGAAACAGTTAATCTAAATTAACAGTGAGAACAAATAAGCAAGTTAATCTCAATTAACAACTACACACAAGTAATTAAACAAACAAAAAAATAAAGAAGAAAGAGTAAGAGAGTGCAAACAGTGCTATAGGATGAAGCAGAAGATGGAACCCTACTAGTTTATTGATTCACTTAGTCAATAAATGTAGCAGGATCATAACCAGATGATAACTTCACTATCCAATCGATTCACTTAGTCGATGAATAGAAAAATCAATAAATTTCTGCAGCAGAAGAAAAAAAAAACTTCAATTACCAGAAAGAATCGAAAGAATCTTCAAAAAACCCCAAATATTCTGAAACCCTAATTTTTCTCAAAAAATTAGAATTCCTTGATCAAAACTTAAATCTAACTCAAACGGTGATCAATTGATCATACGCCGTTACAGGAAATCAAACCCTAACTTAATATCCCCAATTTTGTTCGAAACCCTAGCCTTAAGATCCAGATCCGAATTGATAATAATAAAAAATTGATTTCAATTTCGAAAACTATTACTATTCGAAAACCTGTCTCTGATACCATGATAAAATTTATAACAACAAACACTTTTTCCAATATTGAATCTCAATTCAATAATAACACACAAATCTGCAGAACTATCAATCAATCCACACCAGCTAATCTGTTATGGATTTATTACCTAACTGATAATAGTTCTACTACAATCAAATTACCTAAAAAATAGATCGATCGAATAATAGAGATACAGGGGACAAATATAGGAATATATGAATGTGTATGAAAGTATGTGTATTTTATTTCTATTACTAAAACCAGGTCAAAGTATCTTTATATACTCAAGCACTCTTTCCTTATAGCATTCTGCACCTCCAACTTTCCAGCTTGTCACTTTAAGTCCAAATTTTAATAACCTGCACAACAAGAAATTAAACATACAAGTTTAGTCCTTAACATTTGAGTAATCAGGTTAAGACTATAAGTTATATAATTTTAACAATAAAGTTATATGATTTTAATTTAAAAATCAAGATTCTCTTAACTTTATCTATAAAGTTACTTAATTTTGGAAAATCTTTACCCATAGAGAAAACATGATTCACATCCTACAAACACGGACATTACAAAACCAATACCCACTTAATCTATTGTAATAATCCGAATAAAAGAAAGTATCAAGTACATCATCATTAATAATACTCCACATCATCATTAATAATACTACGTATTAAATTTACCGAAAAACAAAAGCATTTTCATGCTATCATTCGCCTTCGAGTAAATTTATTAATTACGAGTAATTATCAACCAAAACATACTCAAATATTTATAGCAAAAGAAGCAAATATTGAGTCACAATTCCTCAAACCAATGTTTTAAATACCGTCAGTATTACCGGTACCAGTGGGTACTCCGGTATTTTATGCCCGGTATTTTTCCGATATTTTCACTATTCCATACCGGCCGGTATTTCCGGTATTTTCGGTATTCCCGGTGTTTTCCGGTATTAGCACTCCAGTATTTCCGGTATTTTGAAAGAAAAAAAATTTTGAATTTTTTTAAAAATTATTTCTATGATTCTTTAATATTATTTTTGTTATTTGTAAACTTTAAAACTTATATTTTGTTATGAAATACCTAATTGGTATTATTTTTGAGTGAATTATAATTATATTTTGACTATTTTCGTTAAATTGTAACAAGTTTTGTAGAATTTTTATAAAAGAAATACATTAAATTAAATATAGTCGTACCGGCTTATATTTCTGGTAATACCGGAAAATTTTTCCACACCGGTATGACTAAAATACCGGTTTTTAAAACATTGCCTCAAACTAACAAAATCTGGAGAGAAACTTATACTCCCATCCCACTAATTGTGTCCACTTTTAAATTTTCTAAGTCAAAATTTTGCAACTTTGAACTTGAATATCTTTGTATGTGTTGTACAATCTTTGATGAAAATTATATAAATTAATTGAGTTTTACATATGTTTACATTGGTTAACTTTCATCAATTATTATATAAAATAAACAAAAATATTTAAGGTTAAAGTTTTAAAAAATTGACTTTGAAAACTTAAAACTGGACATATTTGGTGAGACAGAAAGGAGTATAAACATACAGAGACTCTACATAAGGGGATGCTATTCCGATCACTTTCTCACTACTCGGACAATCATTTAGCATCGAACTTTAGCAGCGATTTTGTACTTTCCGAAAACAACCTTTAACAACGACTTTGTCATTTCCGCTGTCACTTTTACCAGTGACGTCGCTGCTAAAATGTATGAACAAGTTTAAAACATTAAGTGAGCTAGGTGTGGTAGGTGTGAAATATTTAGTGATGTTTCCTTGCATTAATGTTTCATAACTAGATCACTTAATATTTTTTACCTACCACACCTACCTCATTTATTTTCTTTACATCTGACATATTTGCCAACATCCTTTTTAGTAATCATTTTTTTCTTTTGCAAATGGAGCTTTTTGATGAAACTGAGCCGAATCAATAGAAAACAACCTAGATCCAAGTGATGAATCTGATGATTAAAATTTTGAGTTTGACTATGCCAAGAAGCATTCTATAAATATTAGGTATGACGTATATGATTTTGTTCATACTTATTTTTTTCCATAAATAATTTTTGTGAATGATATGATTTTTTATTTGTGTTTACTATTTTAGACGTTTGACTCACGTAAAACACTAACGAACTAGGCTCAAAGAACAGGACGCGAGCTCGGTTTTGTGATAGTCAAGCGAAGATCTAATCAAAGGACACGTAGTGGTGTAGTTTGCAAAGTCTCGCTTGCTTGTCATCATGGTGGAACACATGATAAAATGGAGAACTAAAACTAAAGGTTCAAGGTCTAGAAAAACTAATTGTCCGTTTATGTTGGGAAGTCATGTGAATATTGATAATGGTTAGAGGATAAAGGTGATAGACTATATAAATAATCACCATTCATTAGGTTTAAGGTGTATATCTAAAGTTGAAAAAGATTTTATGGAATGGATAATGAGACTAGGTGGTAAAACGAACCGAATTTTAGTTCAGTTGGAAGAGAATTTCTAGAAAACAAATTCAGAATCAAAGATATAGAGTACATAATAAAAAGATGGGAAAAAGTGGTCGGGAAACTAAGGGAAACTCTAATGCAGGTTAGGTTGTCATTTCTACATTAATTTAAGGTAATTGAAGTGACATGTAAATTTCTATTTTTATTCATGCAATGAATGTTATGTTCCAGATGCTATAAGATGGTCAATAGATGTATCGTTACATCCCGTATCATTTGAGATATGCCGCGCACTCCCTTAGATTGTGAAAATGGATGCCACGTTCAAAACTAACATCTACAACATGCCACTTGTTGAGATTGTCGCTGTAACTTCAACATACAAGACCTTCAGCATAGCTTATGCTTTTATTAGAAGCAAACAGGAAGCTAGCTAAAAATGGGTCTCACAGTGTTTAAAGTCCACACTTGGTGAAGGCTTTGTTGTATGAGTTGTACTCACTGATAGGGAGAGAAGTCCTTGACAAATGCATGTCATGATTTATGGCCAAAAGCATTAGATACCACATATGGCAAAATATAAAAAACATAGTGAGCCAATGCTTTTGTTGAAAGGAGTTTGAGGACCTTTTCATCACTAGTGCATTACTCCCTAGTACATTTTAATATATTTAAATAAGATCAACTGATTTTTATAAAAGTGAATAGTTAAACTTGTTTATCTTCGAAACTGCACGTCGGCGTATTCCGTTGGATTTGATAGATATTTTCTCGAGAAAGCTTTTAACGTTGTCGACTTGTTTGCCAAGAAATGATAATTTGAAAGATTATGATGATGAAGAATATTTTGATGATGAATTGGATAATCTCAAAGTGACCCCTATGAGAAAAAAAACCCAAGCATATTCGGAAAAAACTTGATGACAAAAATAAAGGACATGCTCTATCCAGGAAAATGCCAGATCAAGGACCATGTCCTTCGGACACGCACATGTGGTAGACCTATCGGTTCGAAAAAGTTCAAAAAAGTATGTCCGACTTGACCAAGACACCCCGAAACACAGTGAGCACTCTTGAAAAGTCGAGGTCCGTGCAAAGGTCCTAACTTTATACAGAGGCAATGAGAGGGAGTCAACACCTAAATCAATCATGTATCACCTTATTACTACTCGAACCGGTGGTCTGAATCATCATGGTTGGTATATTCAAAAAAGATTAAATGATTTATAAAACTTATATATTGTGGAAACTGCAAATCGTTGCATTCCGTTGAACCATCATTCTCAAAACAACACAAAACGATATATAGTGAGTACGTGTCATCTCAATCTCGTTTTGCGGACCTAGGCATTTAACAGCAAGAAGAAACACGAGTTGTTTAGAGCACCTAATCAATTTCGCATATTATCGGTCCCAAACACCAAATGTTTTTCGCGAAAGGTCACCAGAATCGAAAATGTCCGGTCTGATGGAAATTATGGATTTTGAGCACTTTTTATTGTCTTGGGGTTAGTTGAAGACGAGTAATTCGAATGGGTTCAGAAAGAAATGTTGACCGAGTACGACAGCACGAAGAAAATCTATGACGAAACGTTTAGTGCGAACAAAGGGGGCCGACACATTGTGAGGTGTCAAGTGTCTTATCCACCGGGTGATTGTCCATAGAAAACTGGATGATGATACCAAATAGCCCTATTCTACATGCCAATAGGCTCGGTCTTATCATTAACTATATAAGCCTAGAAGGCTGCCAAATGGTGTTTCCTTTTTGGCGTGAGCCTAGAGACCTCTTGCGCAAATGGAAATCAGTTGCACTGGTAAATGGGAGTAGTCATTTTATCATGGTGCCATTGGATTATTTCCTTGTAACTCTACCATGACAAAATGATTGCTCCCATTTACCAGTGCAATTGATATTGGTTATTGGCACAAGATGTCTCCCGCCTCCCGTCAAAAAGGAAACACTTTCTTACTGCATTGTAGGCTTATAAAATTAATGATAAGCCCGAGCCTATTGGCAAACAGAATAGGGCCATTCGGGATCACCATACAATATTCTCGGGGACAACTACCTTGTGGATAAGACGCTTGACACCTCACATATGTTCGGTACCCTTTGTTCGTACCAAACATTTCGTCATAGAACTTCTTATTGCTATCGTACTAAGCCAGCATTTATTTTGGAACTCATTTGAAATACTCATTTTGATCTAGCCCAAGAGAACAACAAGTGCTCAGAATCCACAATTTCCATAAGGACCGAACATTTTTGATTCAGGTGACGTAATTGCGAAAAACATCTGGTATCTGGGACCGATAATATGTGAAATCTAATTAGGGTGTTAATCTGTCTGCGTACCCTATCGATTGAAAAGGGTATTAAAGACGAAAATGAGTAATTTAATTTAATTTTCTAAATGAGAAGTTACCTTAACTTCAACCAACAAGGAGTTAGCCTACTGGTTTTGAATTCAATATCTTGTACTCTTGTACTACATTTGACAGATGGGGATAGGGAAAGATTATAAATAAGGGTGTAATATCTTACGATAAAACTATAACTAAAAGGAAATGAAGTTGTTATTGAGCTAAGCTCAATGGTTGAATGATCATCTTCCATTGCATTGAGGTCTTGTGTTCAAATCTTGAGTAGGACATAAGAATTAAGTCCCTTTATGAGGGCTTGACTTGGGTATACTCAGGTTCAAGTCTGAGGGGGCAGGGTTTACTCCTATTAATCGTCGTGCCTTCGGGCGGATTAATAGGGGGTTTTCCCCCATCGGGTATCTGAAATAGGCATTTCTACTTTGAGTGAGCTCTCTAGCGCGGACCTGGTTAAGACAACGTATGCTAGACCTCTCGCTGTCGAATCGCGACATGAAGTTTTCAACGAAATTCACCTTTTAAAAAAAAGAGGAACTGAAGTTGATCCGATATTATGTAACATCTAAGTGATATGTATATTTTTAATTTATGTAAATAAATATATAATTAAAATTTTTATTTAATCTTTATTTTTATCTTTATATATACTAAAAGACAACTAACCTAATAGGTTATTAACCAATTATAGCTTTTGATTTTATCAAATTCAAAATTGATAATGTCATTATTAATTTAATTATAAATTAAAAATTCTAATAATTATTATCCAAATATATTAGTATCTATAATATAACCAAAAGAGAAGGTTGGTAGTACACTTGACACCCCTAATCTCCCTCTTTAAGTCTAATTCCCCTCCTTATTAATTCTCTATTTTTAATATTTATTAAATAAATGGCTAATTTTTTTAATATTTACATAAAAAAATAAAAACTTGGTTGAAGTCATGTTTTATGATAAACCATATAGAAAAGAACAAAATGTTCAGTTAATTGATCACACATGAAACATGATTTATATTTATTTTTTAACATATGAATAAAAATATTTTGTAAATAGAAACTACCAATAAACTAAAACAGGATTGACATGTTCTTGAAATGACACGTAGCGTAATTTTTGATCGACATGTGTTCTTTTAATTTATTTATATTGTTAAATTAGCTTTTTTAGTTGTATATAAATTCAATTTCCTTAATAGACTTAGAACTAAACTCTAAATGGCTTATTTATACAAAAGATATTATTATAACCTTATTTAATTGATCGTTAACTTTCTCATTAATAAATCGTCTCTTTTTCTCTCTCAATTTTTCAACTTCTATTACTTATATTAATTATAATAAGTTATTAACATGAAAATTTCAAAATTTTGAGTTTACGATCCAAAATTACATGGCTATTTGTCATCATCCGCTATGTTTACAAGTTCCGATTTTGATGTGGTTCTAAAAGTTTAAGGTGAATCCAAAATTCTAACTAAACATATATTATATTTATCATTACTGTTTATTATCATTTAGCTCCGCACATCGATTTACTTTAACCACAATTCATTTCATACTCACAAATCACGTATGAGGCATATTCAAATTTCTTTATGATATAATCTATATAGTTACCGTACATCGTACGTGTATTAGGACTAGTAATATCTATATTAATGCTTGTAAAAATAAATCTTACAAATTTACACTTTTTTGTTTTTTTATCAACAATTTATACTTTTTACCTTCACTAAATACTTAATTTATAATTATTTTAATATACACTTTTTTGTTTTTAATCACAAATTTACACTTTTAACCATTAATTATAATATAATAGATAAAAAATAATAACTGATATATATCGAATAGAATAATAGCTAATATATAATCGATAGAATAATAGTTATTATACATCTTAATTATACGTTCAATCATATAGATATATAATAATTTACTAAAAAATAAATAAAATCTAATGTAAATATATTAAGATTTTAAAAGTAACTGTACTATTATCTTGTTTTTTGAAGTATTGATAAATGAACAGGTAAGCCAGTTTTATTAATATATTATTCATAAGATGTATTTATCTTAAAAGTTAACTGCAAATTTATTTATTAACATGGCAAAAAAATATATTGCTCAATCCATTATTCATTAATTCCGAACTTTGGACATCTACTTGAAAAAGGAGCATTCCGATTAATCTCAAACTTTCAAGTAAAATTCACCCACTCAATGTTTCTGTTATCTAAACATGCATGTAAGCTCAACTTTTTGGATGAAACATCTTTCTTAATTTTTAATTACGTGCTTAACATCTTTAAGAATTATTTTTTGGCTATTTTTTTAAGTTAATAAGACTTTTTAGCTTGCATAGAGCTAAACTTTGATAATAATCTAATCCCTATAACAATGTAATCCCGTGTATCTGACACGAGTCTAAAATCTAATTAACATATAAAAATTATTAATATAATTAAAGTTTTATTAGTATACTCCTAAGTCCTATCATGTTCATCCATCTTTCTATTGCTCCAATTAAGTATTAAACAACTATAAAACATAATTATTTCACATGACGTCATAAATAATTTTTTAATTAGAAGTGATAATTTATCTATTTTATTATCATCAAAAATTAATCCATTTTTTAAAATTTAAGACTGTAGAAAGTCTCATAACATTTATAATATTTTTCTAATCTAATAATATTTATGAAAATTCTCTAATTTAATATAGTTATACATTTAAAAAATATACACTAACTATTATTAAATTAAATTAATCACTGAATATATAAAATATATAACAAAATAACATCATATAAGTATTATTTGATATTTACTAACAACATTAAATATAATACACTCTTTTGTATATCCTTTTTAAATATACTAATCATATATGAGTATTTATTAATATTTAACATATCTCTACTCCCTTATAAAGTAAAAGACCTTTTTTTTAAATATTTAGTAATGTAACACGCATCGTTTAAAAATACGGATTTTCATAAATTTTCGCCTAACGGCGTTAAGAGATAGCGGAAACAACTTTAAAAGTCCAAACCAACAAAATCTGTTTGGTTCATCTATTAAATGGTGTTACTAGCAATATCATCAAAATAAGTTCAATTGGAAACCCACCGGTTGCCCAACATTAAACAACCGACAACATTGTCAATACAAGTCATTACTATCTAAACATAAAGCAAATGTTTAAAGCGAGAAGCCACTATGGGTAAACTATAGTCAGCTTCAAGATAATCTACCCATGCCCCAAATATTCTCACATCTACCTGCTCACGAATGTTGGAGCTGAGGGCACAACACATTTTAAAAGAGCAAGTGTTAGCTAACGAATTAGCTAAGTAAGATAACACATCATTAATAAAACATTTGTCCATTTAAACATTATATAAAAGTCATATGAAATCGTTAAGGCATATATCACATCAATGCATCACATCCATCCATAACATATAATCGCATCAAATATCATCATAATAGGTTGAATCACCCTGGATGTGCCTAGTCATCTTTTACTTCACATATAACATATAAACATCATCGTATAGTGTGACATAAGTCACTTACATTAGGCGTGACATAAGTCACACATCACATGTAAGGTGTAAGTTTGTGTGTAGGCGGTCATAAGACCTAACAGGGAACCTCACACCCGACTGGATAGATAAGCCTGACGGCGGTCCATCAATGTCGTTAAGGAATGACAAGCCAATCCAGGAGTAGTCTATATGTTCAAAGACATTGGTGGGTAATCACGCCACCCAGAGATACTCATACCACTTAATTATGTTGCAAGGAGCCAACCAAGCAACCACATATACGCACCCACCTGGCAAGGGCAAGCACGAGTTAAGCTTAACACTTTCACATCAATTACGAGCTTGATTTACATCACATATAGTTTAGGTGTCCACGTCACCTGAACATCAAAGGGGGCGGTTCTAGGGCTAAAGAAGAAGAATGAATTTGATTTTGGGGCTAATGGTCTGATTAGTAACCTTTAATCACGTTTTTGAGTTACCACATATGTCAAAAATAGTCCCTAAACATCCTTATGGCTCATTTTAGGCTAAAATGACCTGTTGGGAATACATACAACACATCAAACACTTTAAGCACCTCTAAAGGCTTATAGAATATACCTGTAAGGGCTCGAAGTATTACGGAAATTATATAGCACAAGGTGGAATTATCGTAGAACATAAACTACATAAAAATTAAGGATTCGGATAATCCAAGCCAACATTTAAGGTGCAAGATACAAAGTAAACAAGAAGTCACGAATGAGAAGTAAAACGAGTCATTACAACTAATTTCATAAGTACTAAACTTAAAACCCTAAATGGACAATGGATCACGGATCCATGGGTGTCCCAATCCAAGCTCTAGCAGAAACGACAAGTAGCCAATCAATACTCCAACTTCACATGGATACCTGAAAAGTGCACTAAACAAAGTCAACACTAGGTTGGTGAGTTCGTAGTGATGGGTCACAAGGAGCCATCGATAATAATCACAATACATATAAGGAAGATCAAGCATACAAGTAGCCTTCACGTACCACACTATCAACCCATCAAGATTTCACGTTATAAACAAGCGTGTAATGGTAAACACATATAATGCCAATGCCAAATAGGAATTGTATGCATGTCAATGTCATAATGCGTATGATATGCATGCCAAAGTTGTGATTCGTATGATATGTATGGCCATCTATGCAACGATACCCACATGTCATCATGACCAATGTGGCATCTCAAAAATTCTTCGGCGTATATACGTCTATATACCCGATCAACACCGGTGCATACGTCTATACCCCCGGATGAACATTGTCTCAACAGACAATCATCTCATCAAATGCATGCTTACGTACCCCGGGGAGCGAACAGCCCCGCACACGATTCCCCGCAAGGGTGCGAATGTTCTCGCTCACGTTTCCCATACAAGTGGGGCTACGTATATCTCAACAATAACCAACCAATGCAATCGCAAATGCATTTCCCCAAAAAGCCCCAAGCCTTGGTTTACCACAAAGACCAACATACTAGCCAATAGCCATATCAAAGCTTAAGTGTGTTGCCTCTATCATAATTTCATCAATAATCATCCATCAATCCAACCATCTAATCAAACGATACATACATTCACTTAAGAGGGCTTGCTTTCAAAGAGTCCTTGATGTTTGTATACAGGGTCACCCGCAGCCTTCCCACCACATCTCAAACCTTTTGAAAGCAAAGTCGACTTCCATGTATGTACATATATCCTAAATAACAACAATATTCCAAACATATGCATAATCCATCAAACAATCCATCAATCAATCCACAATTCAATCAACATTCGATCACACAATATTTAATCATAACGAGTGAAAATAAATTAAATAAAATCATCAACCATCAATAAATCAATCAAACAATTAAACACGTAAGGGTGCACTTTCCAGCCCGAATCTCAAGCGAGTAGGGAACTACGGAACTCACCTTGATTTAGCAACAACAAGTTAAGGTCAAGCTATGAATGTCCAACAATCCTCAAATGTCCACAACCTAACAATATATGTCACAATACAAGCCATGGTCAATACTAGTTAGACTATACCATGATTTCTTCAAGGGTGTTTTAGAAGTGATACAAGAGCATTTAAACAACCAATGAAGAGTTTAGTTAAACATGGTTCAATGACTTAATTAGTACCAAAATTTGACATAAAATCAAAGTTCTTGGAATTGAGTTTTAATAATTTTGTTGACCTTATAATGATGATATAAGACTAATAAACAAGTTTTGGATCATTGTGGACGATGTAGCGGATGATCCGGCGGATGGTCGGATGAACACGGATCATCCGACAGTTTATCAAGAGCGTCCGCAGATTTCAATGAATAAGAAAAATGGGTTTTGACCTAAAAATCAGCAACCTTAGAAGCCAAATCCGGTTACCAAACTCTAACACAACCAAATTCAAGTATATTCACCCCATAAAAACATACCAATTCACAAACCCACTTCCGATTTATCAAGCTTTGATTTGAAACCCGTTTTTGACCAAAAACAACCATTTTACACTTGATTCGACCACAAATCGTTTAGATGTATTACAAGGAAGTATTCTACAATGTAAGAGGAACATTTTGAGCTAAAGATTACTTACCAATTTGTACCGGAGCTTCAAATTCGTTTTTGGAGCCTTAAAGTGGATAAACACTTAATTTAACCCAAATTACTTGAAGTTTGAAGATTAGGAAATGATATTTAACTATTTTCTAACACTTTGATGTTTACTAGAGCCTTAGATTCGAAATTTATAGAAGAAAAGATTAGTGTGTTTTGTGTGTGTTCTTGAGATTGAGAAAGAAATGAGAGAGAGAGTGTGTGTATGTGTGTAAGAGAAAGAGATAAGAGGGAAATGAGAAAGAGAAAGGAGGGAGGGAGGGTTTTGTTCCCCCTTAACACTCTCGCAACTAGATCCAACTTCTCCCGAGCAATTATTCGTTTCATTACAACTTTTGACTTGAGACTCGTTCAAATATTTCATCGACAAAATCAAACATATTCTGAAATTACGCTTCTAACGACTATTCACATGCTTATCTTTTCATTACAAATGTTTATTTACTTCAATTTAACAAATTTTCGTTTTACAAGTTCGCTAGCGTTGACCGGTCAAAATGGCGGATATTACAATACCTTAAACACATTAGCACATCAATCATTAAGGCATTAAAGCCTTACACATTTAGCACATTAAACACATATAAGCATTAAATCATCAAAAGACTTAACGGAAACGTAATGTTGACTTAACGATTCAAGTCGACTGTTAACGGAAACGTAATGTTGACTTAACGATTCAAGTCGACTGTTAATTGAAAAGTTCAGGATGTTAGAATTACCTCCCCCTTAAGAGGATTCTGTCCTCGAAATCACTTCAGTATGAAATAGGTGGGGATAGTTCTCCCGCATCACGGACTGAGTTTCCCAAGTTAAGCTCTCTCTCCACGAGTATGCTTCCATATTACTAGTACAAGATCAATGTTCTTCTTTCGAAGTCTCTTTTACTTTCGGCCAAGAATCTCGATCGATTCATCTTTAATCTTCTTCTTATCGACATAATGCTTTTGGCGATTATGAGCAACACATAAGGCTTCTTTAGCAACATTCGCTTTATCAGCCGTTATTTGTCCAATTTCCGGTTCGGCAAGTTGCCTTTCACCCGGCTCCAACCAACAAATAGGCTTCAAATCAGCATACATCTTTTTTGCACCTGGATGAACGGAATATCGGGACCTATGGGCTTCCTCTAACACTATCTTTCGGTTGCCACCAAATAAAGGTACCCTAATTCGGCCTTTGTAAGTTTAAAGGCCACAACTATTCACTTCCATCACTTCGGTTCTTTTTACCAATACCTTCCTTGTTCACATTAGCATCCAAAAGAGCTCCAACCTGAGCTGACTTGATGAGTTCAAGCAGCTCAGATTCAACTCGAGTAACCATAGCATATTACTAGTAGCTTGCCCTTTTTCTACTCAAAGCATCCGCCACCACGTTAGCTTTACCCGGATGGTATTTCATTTCACAATCATAATCCTTCAAAAGTTCCATCCATCGCCTTTGTCTCACATTCATTTCCTTATGTGAGAACACATATTGCAAACTCTTATGATCGGTGTACAAGGTACACTTAGTTCCATATAAGTAATGTCTCCACGACTTCAAAGCAAACACTACAACAGCCAATTCTAAATCATGGGTCGGGTAGTTCTTTTCATGAGGCTTCAACTGACGTGAAACATAAGCTATAACATTGTCTCTTTGCATAAGAACACAACCCAAACCTGAAATAGAAGCATCACTATAAACAACAAGATCATCGGTACCTTCGGGTAAGGCAAGGATCAGAGCTTCACATAACTTTGTCTTTAACATTTGAAAGGCCTTTTCTTGAGCTTCACTCCACACAAACTTCATCCCTTTCTTTGTCAATTCGGTAATAGGCTTAGCTATATGAGGGAAATCTTGAATAATTCTCTGGAAACACGCTAAACCAAGAAAACTCTTGATCTCAGTAGGAGTCTTAGGCTACTCCCACTTCAATACGACTTCAATCTTGGAAGGGTCAACTTTAATTCCCTCTGAAGAAATAACGCGCCTAAGGAAATGAACTTCCTAAAGCCAGAATTCGCATGTGGAGAATTTGGCATAAAGCTTATTCTCTCTATGGACTTCAAGAACAACCCTTAAATGCTCACGATGTTCGGCTTCAATCTTTGAATATACCAAGATATCATCAATAAAACACTCACGAAATGATCCAAGAATGGGCGGCAAACATGATTCAAAAGATCCATAAAAGTAGCCGACACATTTGTCAAACCAAAAGGCATGACTAGAAACTCATAATGACCATACCGAGTACGGAAGGTTGTCTTAGTTACACTTTTCTCCTCAAATTTTAATTGGTGTTACCCAGAACGTAAATTGATCTTGGAAAAGTAAGAAGTACCTTGCAATTGGTCAAAGAGATCCTCAATGCGAGGAAGAGGATATTTATTCTTAACCACTTGCTTATTAAGCTCTCAGTAATCAATACACATACGCATAGACCCATCTTTCTTATTTACAAACAAGATAGGAGCTCCCAAGGCGTGGAACCCGGATGAATAGAGCCTTATTACTTAATGATTGAATCAAGGATAATAGCTCCTTCATTTCTGTAGGAGCAAGACAAATAAAGTGCCTTGGCAACAGACCAGGCAAAGCTCAATAGAGAACTTAACCTCACGGCCGGAAGGAAGATCAAGGAGATCTTCTGGAAACGCGTCACAATATATGAACGATATCAATACTAGAAACGAAAGGTAAATTCAACCACACGGGCAAGAAAATATTATTTTATCGATAGAATAAACTTGAGAATCATTGTCAAGAAAATAACCTTTATACAAAACTTTATTAAGCGTTAATAGTGATAATACCATCTTCTACGTAAACTTACAATTTGATAGAACATAGAACAACATCAACATCTTTCAATTACTCCATCGTCAAATTCAATTGATTCCTCCTAGCGTAGAAGGCAAATAGAATTAATAGGGAGGATCCAACTTCAATCTTGAGGAAGTTACCAAAGTATCCTTCATGAACTAATGCAACACTTGCATTACTAGTTAATCATCTTAGCATCAAATTCACCATGTAAGGAGACCTTGCATACATACTCAATGAACATTACCTTTATTTCCTTTTCATAAGATTCATGCGATAAATACATTGGACTACCATCATACCTTAACTTATATATAGCACTTTAGTCACACCTTCGGCATTATCTATAGGGTATTCGCATATAACACATCAAAATGAAACAACAAATACAACTTTCATTGTCGTGAGTAAACAATTCCACACATCTCAGACATCCATATCACTAGAGTTATAACACGGTGTTTACTCTCTACCCATAAAGGTATAATACATAGAAATTCCTCCAACTTCGTTACCTTGAGCAACGGTCAACACAAGCATGGATAGACAAACACGCTTGTGTCGTGATACACTTGCAATTATGTTCCAGACCGTATTTGTATTTGTATCCTTTCACATGCATGTTTATTACCACAATTTGTGTATCGCCTTCCTTCCACCAATTCCATTCACATAATCTTTATCATCCATGCAATATCTCGAATCCATTTCAACCATTTCACATTTCACACATATTAAAGCACACGTTTATCAAATTCATTTGGGGAAATGGCACGTTAACTCAGGAACCATCTATAATAGCATTAGAATAATTTGGCGACGGAGAAGTGAGAAACAGAAGAATAAAGGCTATATTAACATATCATCAATCAATCATCATATAGCCTTAGTCCTATACTCTCACTCATCCCAACCCGCCCTAAAAACATCTCATCTTAAAGCTAAAGCTTAACTACTTAAGCCTAGCAAGTTTGATCTTAGGGTTTAAGTCCAAATCCTATGGTCTTATAGTCATTAGTTCACTTAAACCATTTCACTGATACCAACTTGTAACACCCATCGTTTAAAAATATAGATTTCCAAAAATTTTTGCCAAACGGCGTTAAGAGATAGCGAAAACAACTTTAAAAGTCCAAACCAACAAAATCTATTTGGTTCATTTATTAAATAGTGTTACTAGCAATATCATCAAAATAAGTTCAAATGGAAACCCACTGGTTGCCCAATATTAATCAACCGACAACATTGTCAATACGAGTCATTACTATCTAAACATAAAGCAAATGTTTAAAGCGAGAAGCCACTATGGGTAAACTATAGTCAGCTTCAAGATCATCTACCCATGCCCCAAATCATCTCACATCTACCTGCTCACGAATGTTGGAGCTGAGGGCACAACAAATTTAAAAGAGCAAGTGTTAGCTAGCGAATTAGCTAAGTAAGATAACACATCATTAATAAAACATTTGTCCATTTAAACATTATATAAAAGTCATATGAAATCGTTAAGGCACATATCACATCAATGCATCACATCATCCATAACATATCATCGCATCAAACATCATCATAATAGGTTGAATCACCCTAGATGTGCCTAGTCATCTTTTACTTCACATATAGCATATAAGCATGTGTGACATAAGTCACTTACATTAGGTGTGACATAAGTCACTCATCACATATAAGGTGTAAGTTTGTGTGTAGGCGGTCATAAGACCTAACAGGGAACCTCACACCCGACTGGATAAATAAGCCTGACGGCGGTCCATCAATGTTGTTAAGGAATGGCAAGCAATCCAGGAGTAGTCCGTATGTTCAAAGACATTGGTGGGTAATCACGCCACCCAGAGATACTCATTCCACTTAATTATGTTGCAAGGAGCCACCCAAGCAACCACATATACACACCCGCCGGGGAAGAGCAAGCACGAGTTAAGCTTAACACTTTCACATCAATTACGAGCTCGATTTACATCACATATAGTTTAGGTGTCCACATTACCTAAACATCATCACATATTCATCTTTTACATTTGGGCCCTTAAACGTGCACATGTCATGACAACTTAATAAGTCTAGTGAACTAGATAAATAAGCCATGTAATCATGCACATTTCACATATCATCGACATATATCACATTTTAATTCATCTCAAGACATTTCATAACATTTTATAGCATATCATTACATCTCATATCATTGCATAACATTTCATAGCATATCATTATATCTCATATCATTGCATAACATTTCACAGCATATCATTACATTTCATATCATAAGGAATGCATTTCAGGCCTCAATAGTCATGTATATAGCCCACATTACCTCCCGTGTAACCCTGAATACCCATAAGCAATGAAGATAACATTTGGGAAGTTATTATATAAAAACCATGTTTTTGTTGAACCCTCAGTGTGTCACAGTAGTGTATCTTACCTCGTTGAAGAGCACAACACATGACAACATAAGTTACCGAGCTTTGCAAGTATTCCCGGCTACCTATAATCATTAAACGACATAATGAGCTAAACCGGTACCCACTTACTTATGGTCATGACTCAAGTCTAGATACCTATAAACACGACCCATAACAAGGATTGATGCATCGGAGGTTCGAGTAATACTTTAGACCTCAAAAAACTCGACGGAACTCGACCTTCACTCACTAACTTAACCTTTTAGGTGATTTGACATTAGAATCATCTTTTAAAAACATTATCGTTAGAAAGTATACTTTCTCACGATATCATTGATAGCTTATTTGTCAAAAAACGGAGTTACGGTTTGAAAGTTATGCGCATTTCAAAATTGATACTTTTTGAGACTGTACAGTGATCTCGACAAGGATAATTTTGATCTCGACGAGATCATCCAGCCGTCCAACCTTACTGACTTTTGATCTCGACAAGGGCCTTTTTCCCCTTCGACGAGATTAGATCGCAGATCACCTTTTCGCACCAAATCGACCCGAATCATAAGCAAATGCCACCCAATTGGCCCCAAACCTTATGAATGACTTTTAACCTTTAAAATTCATCATTGTAACACTCTAATGATGCCATGAAAACATCCATTAACATTCACTTGATTTGCAATACAATAACAACCGTTTTAGGAATCGATAAAAAAACACGCTTTCAACATCAATTGATCCTCTAATGACCTAGACCAGTAATCAGATGAATAATATGATTAGAAAGACATAAAATCAATGTTATCGTACCTCTATTACCTGGAGGTTACATAAAAGATACAAAAGCTTGATCAAACACATCCAAATCAACACTTTTTGGAAAATTTTTGTAATGGAATCATTATGGAGGCAAAGGGGGCGGTTCTAGGGCTCGAAGAAGAAGAATGAATCTAATTTTGGGGCTAATGATCTGATTAGTAACCCTTAATCACGTTTTTGAGTTACCACATATGTCAAAATTAGTCCCTAGACTCCCTTATGGCTCATTTTAGGCTAAAATCACCTATTGGGAATACGTATAACACATCAAACGCTTTAAACACCCCTAAAGGCATATTGATTATACCTTAAATACATTAGCACATCAATCATTAAGGCATTAAAGCCTTACACATTTAGCACTTTAAACACAAATAAGCATTAAATCAACAAAAAACTTAACAGACACGTAATGTTGACTTAACGATTCAAGTCAACCGTTAATTAAAAAGTTTGGGATGTTACAAGTAATTTCTGTTTTTGAATTACCAAAATTACCCTTGACATTTTATGTTTTTTTCCGTCTAATAACGTATCTAAATCTATACTACTATATAAAAATTATACCCCCATGTTGAAAAGTTAAGATTTTTTTGACATGCGAAATTACCATTTTACCCTTTATAAATTAATTTACACAATCATTCCGTTATCTTTTAAAAGATATCCACTACTATTTTAAATTAAATATCTTTAGATCAAATACCTAAACGCATCTGCCGCCACCAACGGTCGCCGCCGCCGCCATCCATCGATGCAACCAAATCACTATCATTGTCATCGTCGCCGTATTGCACGGATACCATGTTCGTAATAAACATATATAGATATCATAACATATGTTTCGAAAGTCCTGTAAATACATTTTCTGATGGACCATTACAAACCAATGCACAATCTCGTTATCATAAGATTATTTCGTCAACTCAAATCGAAAAAGACTCGATGGCCTCCTTCATCGTCATGATCTTGCTTTAATTTACTACTAAAATCCCGAAATCTACATCACAAAACATATATTACATGATGTAATATGATTACATCATGAAATAAAAGAATATGATTAAATAAAAGAATATGATTTTTTATTTCATGACTCTGTCGTGTATCCATATAAGTTTTATTTATTTGTAGGATACTTATAGATATCCGTTTATTAATATGGGTCTAAAATTTAGTAATTAAACTATAATATAATAATCATTTATAAATACTTATAAATATGTGATTGTATATGTAAACTAGTCTTCAGACTCGTCCATTGGACGTGTAGTCTCAAAATATATATCAATATTTTTTAAAAAATCGAAGTATGTTAAATAAAAACTAAATAAAATTCAAATAGATAAAGTACAAATTAAAGAACGAAACATATGAAGATTAACTCCATACCAATCGATTCCAGTTAACCCATTTTTTCAACTTTCTTTTTATTCGCAAATTCGTTACTTTTGTTTATTAGTTAGTAATAATTAGTTAAATAAAAAATTTGAAGAAAGAAAGAAGGAAAGATGTCAGATAATGAAAGAGGTGAAGAAAAACAGTTAAATCTTTCGATCTCCTGAAGTTGTAACCAAATACAAATTCTTGTCCCTTTATCTTAGGTTATATATTTATATATGTGTTCAAAAATAGAAAAGTAGCCCAAAAACAAATATGCAACATGTTTAAAAAAACCCAAATACAAATATGCAGATATAGTAGAAACTTTTATAAATTTATAAAAATAGATATCAATTTATCAACAAAGACCATCTCGAATGTTTTGATTTTCTTTAGGTTGTTCCAATCCAAAATAGTTCATATATTCACAACACGGGGTCGTAGATGATGGTTAACATGTGTTGGTTAAGATCTTCAAGATGAAATAACATAGTCTTATTTTTTGTAGTTAAAGAAGAAGCCATAATAAACCTATAATAGACAATAAACAAAATTAAAAGAGATTAATAATAATAATAACATAAGAACTCAATGTCAAATAAAAGTGATTAAACATGAATAAAATATATAAAAAAAAACCTTTTTGTTTGTTAAGAAAGGCGAACATTTTATTTTTGCGAATTCGTGAGGTAGTTGAACCTTTCTTTTGTTGAGAATTCGTGAGGGTTTTTTTCTATTACTAAATTAAAAGTGATGAATAATAATAATAACATAATAATTCAATATCAAATAATAATGATTAAACATGAACAAAATATATAAAAAAAAAAAACCCATTTTTGTTTGTTAAGTCGAACTTGTTTTTTTTTTTTTCCTGAGAATTCTTGAGGTAGTTGAATTTTCCTTTTTGTTGAGAATTCATGGAGTTTTTTCCTAGGTTGTGTATGTATAAAAATTTTTGGGTGAGTTTTAAAGATAAAAGGATTTGTTTTATATTTTTTAATAGAATATTGGCGGCCTAGAAAATTTTTAAAAAATATAGAAAAATAAAGGATTAATTATGATGGAGAATTAGGCTCAAGGAGGGCCTAGAAAATTTTAAAAAAATTTAGAAAAATAAATGATTAATTAGGATGGAGAATTAGGCTCAAGGAGGAAGAATAGAGGTGCAAAGTGTACTCTCAACCTGTTTTTTTAGTTATAATATAGATTTCGAGCATAATATTATAACATATCTATTTTAGAAATATGATTATAACAAGTATTATCCAAGATGATATTGTCTTTCCAAAGATAAAAATAAGCATTTCAAAAATAAAAAATAAAAAATTAAAAGTTATTGTGCATCATAATATTCATGCATCATTGTATACGAGCAATAGTACGGGCTAGCCAAATGTCTTAGCCGTACGGGCTCCGTACTCGGATTTAAAAATTCGTCGAAAGTATATAGAATGATATCTCTAATGAAAGAGCATAAATTTTAAGAACACCCATACAATTTTTATAATTTATCGATATACGATTTTTGAGATAAAAGATTTTGAATGAATTAAATGAATAAAATGATTTATGGAGGAGAGAGTGAAAAATGAGTGGTTGAGATTTGAGAAGAGAGAAAAAAATGAGTGATTGGGATTTAAGGGTATTATAGGTATATTAGGTAGAGATATTTAAATAAGTAAAGAAAGAAGGATGGTATAAGGTAGTTCAAATCATATTTTGAAATTTTAAAAAAGAGCAAAATGCTTTATAAAATAATATAAATATTTATAATATATGAATCGTCATGTACCAGTGTTATCGATCATGACGGTGAATATTTTATTATATTTGTTTTATAATTACTGGGATATATATATATATATATATATATATATTATATATGGTAAAGTTTATTTGAGAACTATTCACATATGAACATAGGTAATTATAAGTATAACTTGATAGTTCATATATGAACGAATATATTCGCCTATACCATTCACATACGAACATCAAGTTATAATATAGAAATTATCATAGTTCCTCTAATTCAAATGGTTCTCACATGGACATTTTTTTCTTATATATATATATATATATATATATTGTTTATATGTGAATGTTACATTTGAACAAATTCATTCACATGTGAGAAATTTTTTTTTTTAAAAGTTTTGAAATGTTTTGTTTTTACCATTATTGTACACAACCTGAATCGATTCAAGTCTCCCCGGATCAAGCCTAAAGGTAAGGCGCCGAGTCAATGTAAGTCAGCCGACTACTCTTCTGAGTACTAGCCGCTTATAAGCTCGATCCATGTATAGCTTGGTAAACGTACGTATATTGTGGTTTTTTATATACTCAGTAATTTCGGTTACCATTTCCTACTTATAAGGTCGATATATAGCTTCGTTATATATACACACTCAATTCATATAAAACGATTTGAACAGTCTAAAAAATAAGTTTAAGTGGGTGCTTTAATTATCAATGTACGTACTCAAACATATAAGGTAAAACAAAACATCTTGAAAACTCTTTGGTTTAATGTATCGTTTTGATACCCAGTAAAACGTATACCACATTAAAATTATATATATACCTGGTAACCTACTATTTTGACACGTGGATCTATCTATCACATTAAGATATAATTTACTAGATTAAGCCCATGTGTTGCATGGTGATAATTGTTGGCTTAAATTTTTTTTTTTAAAAAGATAATGCAATCTTTCTAATATAAAATATAAGAATACAATATTGTAACAACAATATATACTCAAATATAAACATACACAAATATAAACTTACTAGCTAATAAGTCCAGGTTAAACGCAGACATTTTAATTAATACTTGAAGACCAAATCATATGTAAGAAAATTGTATATAATTTTTCTTATTCATGTATTGTAATTTGATACGATGCAAGTGAATTGACTAATATTAAAAATGACTATTGCATTATAAAAAATAAAAAAGGCATTTCCATTTATAATATTATATTTATGTCCGTACAATGTGACAGCGATGGAGGAAGTGATGGCGAAGGTGGTGGTGGTGACGGTGGTGGGGGTGGCAGTGGGGACAGTGATAAGGGTCACGCTGGTGGTGAATGTAAAAGTAGTTGATGTTAAAGGTGGTATTGTAGTTATTTTAAATGTTGGAAAATCTATATTATAAATTATTTCATTATTAGATGGAGATGTTTAAATTAGTTAATAAAGAAAAGGGTATTCTTGATTTTTCCAAAAATAGAAAGTTTAAATAAAAAAAAAAAGATGGTTTGTTTTATTATATAGTATAGATTATATAAGAAATAATTTCTTTTGTTTCCAATAAAAGATTAAAAGTTTTAAATAAGTATAGAATTATTTTTCTATTCAAAAAATTACAAAAGTATATGACATCTTAATTAAAAGATAAAGCTTTTCAAAGAAAATTTAAACTTGCCACATCATTTTTTTTTCCTATAAATATTTCTAAAACACAATTCTCTTTTATTTAATATCTTTTACTTTTATTATTTAGTATAAAGATTTATTAAAAACAATTACATCATAAATTGATACGGAGTATATTTTAATACTGATCAATTAATTTTTTTTCTAATAATATCTAACTCATGCAATCATGAATACTTAATGAATATAACTTTAATTACTATATATATATTTGTATTATATTTTACATGTATAATATAGATCTTTATATTTCATATTAGACTTTAGACCCTTGTCAAATACACAAATTTTATGACATTATCAATATAAAAGTTAGTATATGGAAAAAAAAAAGTACTTATACGTTAACATGTATATAATTGAGACATTCAACTGTATAAATTAATATATATAAACCTTAATATATTTACTTTCAAAACTTCCAAAAAAAACTTCAAAAAATCTTAATTACTTTTTTAAAAAGTTGTACAATTACCTTTAAAAATTTTAATATATTAATTTACACTAAATTTATTTATTTTTTATTAATTAATTTTATATCTATATGATATAACGTAATATTAAGATACATATTAACTATTATTTTTTAAAATATATATTAACTATTATTATATTAAATATATATTAGCTATTATTATTTATTTATTATATTAGAATTATTGGTTATAAAGTGTAAATTTGTAATGGATTACAATAAAATTGAAATTAAGTCAAAATTGAAAACAAAAATCAACTTTAAAAAATCGATAGTTGTGATTAGTCGACGAAGTATAAATACAGAGTATAATAAATATATAAAAATACTTGTATTTATATAAGATGGACAAAAAGTATTTCTAACTAACAAAATTATAACTTGTTTAGTAGTTGTATCTATCTACAACTAGATTAATACCCGGTCGGTGACCGGGTTACCCGAAAACAACATATTTGACCCGTCAAACCCACTTGAATATTTGACCCAAAGCCAACTCGATACAGATTGACCCGATTGACCGCCATAACAATTTGGACTGTCAATACTCGACTCAACCCGAAACCAAAACTGGAACCCGCACGAAAATAACCAAGTTAGGGTTGTGAAATCTCGAACCGCCAACCCACTAACCTTATTTTTCGGGTTAGGTTACGGTTGACCTATTGGGTTAACAGGTTGACCCTCCAACGTGAAAATATTTTTAAGTTTATATAATTCTTTAAACAGGTCGACCCATCAACCAATTTGACCTGAAATTAACCCACCAACCCATAACTCATATGGCCTATTTGACCTAATATTAAGTCGCAAACCCGTCAACCCACCAGCCTATTTGACCCGACAACCGAAAACTCGACCTATTAACCCGCCAAACCAATTTTTTTCAAGCTGACGGGTTGGTTTGGGTTGACATGTTGTAGGTAAGAGTTGAAATTTATAACCTGGAAATTTTAATGGGTTGGGTCAGGGTCACAGGTTTTTTACCCGTCAACACGCCAACCCGAACTTATTGACAGCCTTACTAACAATAGCGGTTATTTACATATCTACATACCTTTTATAAACCACAAAAAAAGTTGATTTGATATTTTTATTTAAAAATTAAAATAAGTTGTTGATTAACCTGTGAACTCGCCAACCCATGTATTAGTCTGGTCGACTCGGGTCGACCGGAGTTGGGATCCAGGTTGAAGTGTCTGATCTTAAATTTCAACCCGCCCTAGTTTAATACCCGGTCCTTAAAAGTTACATAATAACATGTACATATAACAGACATTGCAAGAAATATACGTCTTATCATATACCAAAATGATGTTTAAAATGAAATCGAACATACATTTAAGATAATCTTTAAACACTTCTACAATTTCAACTATAATTGTAACAACCGTCTTAGAAATGTTCTTAAAAACGTACATTTGCCATTAGAACGGCTAGATAGTTCAATTTATTTAAGTTCTTGACGTGCTTTAGACCTCCATTATGTGCTTATATGAAGGTCAATTTGATCTAAAATCTTGAGTTATATGACGAGTTCATGATTATGTGCAATGAAATGATAAAGTTCGGTTCATAAACGTTCATGTTCATAAAAGTTCTAGTCCAAAATGTTCGCAAATGGTCCTTGCATTTATGAAGTTCATTAAATATGGGAAATGTATATAAAGAAATGAAAGAGAACCCTAGAGAGAGAAACATACATTCTTCATCTTCTTCTTTTTTCTTCTTTCTCACTCTAGAAACACATAGTGCAACCACCTAAAACACACACAATTTCATCTCTTGATTTTGTGTTGTTAAACCAAAACCACTTGTACTTTTAGTATCCTTGTAATAATCAAAACGTGTTTCTGGAATTAAATCTTAGGTAACAACAATAAATTATGAGTTTTTGATCAAATTAAAAGTGAACTTTTTCAACCTTATGTTCTTGATGATTTGGTCCAATTGTGTTATGAATTCGTGTTTAAAAACATATATGTGAACAAATGCCTTAATCTTCAAAACCCATTTTTGAAAGTTAAGGAAAATGTGTTCTTGATGTGCCACACCTATTTCATGTTATGGATGATCTTGAAATCGTTAAAAGTGTTAATGGTTAGTGTTTTTGTGCATATATGTACAAGTTTCATGTTCTAATTTGCCCCGGATTCGATCTAGATCCTTGTGCTATGTTCTTGTTCTTTATTCAGCTCGTTCAGGACCCTAAAACGGTCTTGAGGGACGATCTTGAGCTCAAGATCGTCCTGGCCAGTTCTCATTGTTCATTGTTCGTGTTCGTTTGATCTCGTGTGGTGTTGTGGTGTTATTGGTACGTTTATTGGGTAATCGATCCTTTGGATTGGTTTTGCTCAAACACTTGATCATGTCCTTGGAATGGGACGATCTTGTGCTAGGTCCAAAGGAGACGATCTTGTTCATGTCCCTAAGAGGATCTTGAGGTCTATTCCCTCAAAAGAAATCTTGTACATTGAACCTTAAAACAATCTTGAGTCCTTGATTTCCAAAACGACTTGGAGTTCTTGTGTACCTGAGACGATCTCCTAGACGACCTTGGCTGGAAGATGGGACGACCTTGGCTGACATATGGGACGATCTTGAGAGTCCTGTGAAACGATCTTGACCTTCAAAACCCTAGACGATCTTGTGTTCGTGCTATAACAACACGTACTTGTTCTATATCACACCACACTTGACCCTTGATCATCTAATCAGTTCATAACAACATCATCACTCGATTAAACACATCTAAGGCTAATCACCTACACCAAAGCTAGATCATGGTTCGATCTATGACAATGTACAAAGTGCAAACCCTAATTAAGTACATTTAAGACATGTTCAATCTTGAATATCAAAGTACGAGTTCTATAAACAATTAAATCAAGTTCTAAAAGCTAAAGTTCATTATTAAAGACATGTTCAACTCTTTAACACGATAAGTACTTCTGTGTGAGTTCAAAGACGTTCAGTTTGAGTCCAGTTCATGTACTTAAAGTTCATTTAAAACTCTTTTGAGTCAAAACGTTCAAAAATCTTCAAAGGACCAAATCATCAGTTCATCAAGGACATTTCTGTGATTGAATAATCACATGAACTAATATATGTACTTATTTATGATCATTATGTGCTTAGGAATCCATCAAGACGTGCCTGGATTTCGATAGATATACTTATCTATCTTTGTGCTTGTTCTCTGTACTAATACTACTTGTGCTTGTACCAGATCACTGTGAGTTTACTTATCCCCCTTTCTTACATTTGTTCAAAGTTCTTTATCGGGGACTGAAAAGCATGAATACTATTTTTGTACTTGTACATACGTTCTTGAACTATTTTATGTACTATATGATGGGCTTGATCTTGAACTACTTATGAAATGATTCTTAAACTGTTTGAAGGAGTATTTAAGTCTTGAATGGGCAGGATCTTAAATACATTTATACTACTGTACTTGATCTTTATTATGTTCTAGTTCATATATGTACTTGTTCAGTTCTTGTTCACTGCTATCAATTCATATCCCACAGTTCAGGGAATGAACCGTAAGTAATTATGGACAACGTTGTTTAGGGTAGGCCCACCCTCATTCTCCACAATTTAGGAGGATGCATATTACTTGTTCTTATACATGTCATCTGTTCTGACATAGATCTTATTTGAAGTACTTGAGCTATATGAGCATACTATCACATTAAAGTTCAGTTCTGGCCAATCAGTTTAGCAGTGACAACTTATACCTAAAGTTCACTATATGTTCTTGTTGAGTTCATGTTATTATAAAATACTGATGTTTAAAGTGCAGATCTTGATCTAGTTCTGATTATTACAAAGTACATTGGTTTGACGTACAAAACTTATGATCTTGTTCTTACTATACATATATACGTACATGAAAATTAAAGTACATTATGTGAATCTCACCAACTACTTTTGTACACGACCTTTTGAACTTACATGCTTTTCAGGCTAGGTTAAAGTAGATCTTGTAGCATAGGAGCCTTCCTCTCTTAAGCTCACCCTTTGGTGATTGTTCGAGCATCCAAGATCGGGAGTTGTGAAGATCTTTCCTTTGCTGTTCGGTTCAAGTACTGGTTCTTAGAGACAATTGTTCTGTCTTTGTTCATTGACTGAATTTGAGTACTTCTTATGTTCTGTAATAACTATCGTACTTCTGTCCTTCGATTAATCTCAATGGCTGTGTTGGAACTTGTACTATGTGCAATTGTGTTTATCTGTGCATCCCGTATATTCCGCTTTAGCGGGGTGTTACAATAATATATATATATATATAGAATGGGTTTGATACACATAAAGCGGTTTTTATGACCTTTTATAGTTTAAAAATATTATTATTATTGAAAAAAAAAAGATTATAATTATAGTTTGAAAAATAGTTATTATAAATAGTTTTAATAAATATTAACTATTGTGTATGTATAGGGAATATATACATTACTCTATTAAAATGTTGTAAATGAATGATTAAGTTGTTTATAGGCAATAGTCAGACTGTCAATACTTGACTCAACTTGAAACCCGACTTGAAACTATTAGAGATTTTCAACCCGTTAACCTACCAACATGATTTCTCGGATCGGTCCACGTTGAGTTTTCAAGTTGTTAAGTCGACCTGCCAATCAAAATTTTTAAGTTTTTTATGATATTATTGATAGTTTTTTTTAAGTTCAATGAGTTGGTTAGGAGAAACGTATTTTTTGGTAATCAACATCTAGTTATATTATATTTGAAAGTAGTCAAAGTGTTGAATTACTTGCGTTATTTTATTCAATCCTTTTTACAAAACACTTCATGCCAATAATAAGATAAATTTTGTTAATCAATTAGGGCTAACTCTTCAACTCTCGATAGCCGATTTCACTTAAATGTGAAATGTCGCGAGGATAGAGTATAAACAAAAAAACTTTATAAACATTTTAGAAACACATGCATCATTATATTAAGCCAATTTCACTAAAGTGTGAAATGCCATGAAGATAGAGTTTAAACGAAAAAAAAACTTTATAAATATTTTATAAATAGATGTACCGTATTAAATTAAAGGATTTTTAATTAATTTTATAATCTTAGAACATAACATAATGTATCTAATATTAGTTCATTGAATGTTTATTTTAGTGGGGAAAAATAAATAATCATTGTTGATAAATAAACAGTATATATAAATTGATAAATTTCTTAGCTACAAACAAAATATCATTTGCTTTTTGATTTTTTTTAATCTACAGATGTATTACAAACGTATGAGTTTATGAATGTTAAGTTATATTAAAAGATTTCCAACTCATTTAGAATTTGAATCAATTTTCTATAGTTTCTCTTTAAATTCAGTTGTTACCAAATATAAAAATGACATTTAATAGTTTCTAAATATAATCCAATCAATCAGAATACAAGAAAATAAAACTCTCAGTCAATCAGAAGCAAGAGAATTCATTCTTTTTTTCTCTCTGCTCTACCGGCAATATATATATATATATATATATATATATAATAATAATAACTTACATTGTAGTGGTATTTATCTAGAGGTTTGTTTTGTCGACCTTTAATTTTAGTATTAAGTAACATAACTTAATTTTAATAAATTGAATTAAGTCACATGTATAATTTGATAAAGTAGAGAAATTAAAACTTGTGATTGATCAATTCAGATTAGGTTAATTGCCTTTTAGTATATACTAGATTTATATATTTAAAATCTTCTTATCGATTTTGAATATTGACTATATCTAAATCTTTATATTTATATCATTATTATATTTATATTTATATAATAAGATCTTTCCTATATATATATATGTATTTATATTATATTTACATAAAAATTTTCTATATAACCAAGAGAGAATATGTTTTCTCTTATGTGGCATTTCTATTTTCTTGCCAACTAGGCTTTTTGTTTAGGTGTTATTTCCTGATAATTTTAATGTTTGTTTTAGATATATTGACATTTAAATTTATATTTTATAATGCTCATGTGGCACTTCATTTGTCACGTCATCATTTGTCTACATGGACATTTGTTTTCTTTAAATCAATTTTAAATGCTCGTGTGGCACTTCATTTGTCACGTCATCATTTGTCTACGTGGATATTTGTTTTCTTTAAATCAATTTTAAATAGCAAATAAAAAAGTCAAATACAAGTTTAGAATTCATGACTTCTAACTTTTAATATTATGCACAAACCACTTGATCTAACTTAATATTTTTTTATATTTTGCAAACTAAAGTAGATATTCATTAAATATTAAAACTAATTAAAAGACATTGATAATATATTGTCGATCTTTGTAACTTATCTATTTCTATTTTCCTTTGTATTTAATTATCTTTATACGTGGAGTATAATTTACTTTAATATAATATAAAATTAAATTATATTGATAATTACATCTAATATTTTATTAATCGATTATATTATCAATGTTAAAATAGATATTTACTTAATCAATTTAAAATATATATTTTTGATATTTAAATCTCTATTTGTAACTTATCTTTATATAACTAAGATTCCGTATTTTGATAATATATGAGCGCAAAGATGTTTATGTATGCTTTAGATTGCGTCTTTTTATCATCAATAATAATTATCATTGTTTTAAATGAGATTCTTTATTGTATTATATTTAATATATATAGCTCATAGAGAAAGAATTTTATGAATTAGTCATGCTTTAACATATATATTTGATATTATACTAGGTTTTTGACCCGCGCGATGTGCGAACCGACTAAAAAACTGTAAATCATATAATGTAAAATGAAAAAACAAAGCGAACATGTTTCTTTAGATGATAAAAGTATGTAATGTGAAATCTATAGATAGTTTTGTAACATGTAAACATAACGTAAATTTAAATCGGAAATTTTACAATATGAACTCAAGGAAAGGACTTGTATAAATCATAATGATAGTTGATCAAATATCTGCAAGTGTGCAACACATTTAGATTAGGCAACTTCAAATATCATATATAGAATAGGAGAAATATTAGGTAAAGCATGCAGTACTTATCTTAAGTAAAACATGGGGGATTATGTAAAATTCAGGGAGGCTATGTATGTTTATAAAATTCAAAGGTTTAATTTGTAACATTTTCTAAAGTGATAGTAACTAAGCTTAGGTAAAGTCTGCGGTGATCATTTTCAATATATATCTTTATAGTAGAACCTATAAGCTAGTTAACAAAATTGAATAGAAAAAAACCTAAAGGCAACACTTACAAGACAAATATAATCTTATAAATCTAATCAAGATCAAGTAAGTTACTTTAACAATTCAAATTATCAGGCAAAACATGACTGATCTTCAGAGGGCAACTAACATGCTGTAAAAATATTCAGATTTCAGTCACATACTTGAAAAATAAGAGTTTTTAAGCTCAAAGATTTTAAGGTTGTATTCATTGTTAACTCATGTGGCCAATTATTTGATATCAAATAGTGTAACCTGTTAGAGGAGTATACTATCTAACTTAACCCATTCTATAGTCAACAGATCAAAATTGCAGAGTAAATGGCTAAATGTAGCATTATACATATTAAAACTAAAATTATACCGTAGCAAGTTATATCAATAATATAGTATCAATACCTTATCTATCTATTAACTAATTTTAATCAAAATCATATGGAATATAATGTGAGTCTAGGTCAACCGAGCCCGATTCATTTCGACGAGTTATCCCTTTTGATTGACAGACAAATGATACCTTTAGATTTTAATCAAAAAAATTACTATATGAGTATTTCATGGAAATCATGAGGGCATAATCTGCTCATTTAACCTTATCAATTAATCCCAAATCGTTGATATATCTCTAAATCATTCATGTTTAGGTTCACAGTTTCTAAATGCCAAAGTTTTATATATTGATCAAAAGAACCTTACCAATTCCACCACAATAATTTGTTACGACCGGGTCTTGTATGACATCTTCATCATGAGAATGCATGCATCACCTTAGAAAAGTGAACACTTTACTGATCGTCAATTTATATCAATTGGGCTGGTTGTATTTTTTGAAATCTTAGAGGTGTATTGCACTAAACCAAAACTTGAAAGTGTTATAAGGGGGTATTTGAGGTTGCGTTTACAAAATAAATTTTGCGTTTTCAAAATAGATTATGTGTTGCGTTTTGAAAAAACATGTATATATATGCTTCTTCAAAACTGCGTTTTCATAGCAAATAATCACTTTTTCACACAAAACACTTTTTTAGATTATTTATGTTTTACAAACGTAATAATCAAAGAATCACTTTATATCGTAATCCCAAACACCCTCTAAGATGCATGCCAATCATAGTACAATGTGAATATACAGTATCAGAATCAAAATAAAAGGGAAAAAGATACTTAAAAATGTTGGAAATTTTATGTAATAACATAGAATATCCAAGTTAATAGATATGTTAAAAGGAGTTGAAAGAGCAATTAACTAATGTGAGTTTGTCCCACATTGGTAGAAGAATAAACATTAAGTGTGTTTATAAGGAGGAGTGTTGGAGGAATTATAATTCCTTATAAGGGGCTACACCCCAAGTGGGCTAGGAGGGTGCGAAGCACCCGACGCGCCCGCGCCTGAGCCCAGGACCAGAGGCGTAATGTGGCGTTTTAGTGGCGCACTTTGCACTTAGCACGCTCGCATGTCGTAAATTTGTACGAAGGAAAACCTAACCTAGATGTAAATGGAGATCCCATGATCTAGGTTCAACGGGACAACCTAATTGTACGAATAGAGGAGGTCATTGTGGGGGAGCACCCCAAACATCAAAGGGAGTTTACAGTCACTATGGGGGGAGAACCCACCACAATAAAGTGAGTTGCAAATTTTCCTAGCTCATTCCTATATCAAGTCAGTGATATCATAGAGGTCAAGCTTATAGCTTTTAATGATTGTGAGCAATCACCTATGTTAGAGAGAAGTGTGGTCGCTTCGAATGAAATTGTGGGGGCGCAATTCTTAGAGCTCTCGCAGAACCAGGATAGTGTTCCATGACCATAACGGACACGAAAGTGAGGGGTTAACCAGGCTAGGGAAAGTATTATGTGATGTGCAATAACGTCTACGTAAAAAGGACTTAGTTCAAAGACATCTAGTTCTACTAACTGCTAGGAGACTAAGTGCACTCACAAAGGAAAGTTCAAAGGGTAACACCTACTTATCCTGCAATACTTGACTGTCGGAATTTATCTTTAATAACCATATCTATTAATGTGGGGGATTGTTGGAAATTTTATGTAATAACATAGAATGTCCAAGTTAATAGATATGTTAAAAGGAGTTGAAAGAGTAATTAACTAATGTGAGTTTGTCCCACATTGGTAGAAGAATAAACATTAAGTGTGTTTATAAGGAGGAGTGTTGGAGGAATTATAATTCCTTATAAGGGGCTACACCCCAAGTGGGCTAGGAAGGTGCGAAGCACCCGACGCGCCCGCGCTCGAGCCCGGGACCGGGACCGGGGGCCTGGGCGATGAGGCGTAATATGGCTTTTTAGTGGCGCACTTTGCACTTAGCACGCTCGCATGTCGTTTATGGCTCAGTGGGTGGTCCTATTCCAGGCCTTGAACCTGGAAGGACACTTGACTTAGTCTTAAGTGTAACACATGTTATTTAACCATGCAAACCAATATGTGTCCCTCTAAAACATCCACTAACCAGTTTATATGTATATAAACTATACTTAGTGGTTTTTGGGAGTTCAACAAGAACAGAACACTCTCTCAATCTGGATCATCAACCAGAATTTCTTTCACTTTCTTCACTTAGAATTGTTCTTGAAGGTATAATTCCGGGTTGTGGTTAACTCCGGCAGTACTATCTACTTTGGCGGTTGTATCCTGGGAAACTGTCGGGTTCACTTGGGTGGCCCGAAATCAGTTTTAAGGGACCTTGGTTTAACCATATCCTCAGCCCGTTTTTGCCTTTCTTTCTGTTTCTGTTTTGTTCTTTATTTTGCTTTCTTGTATTGTTTAGTAGTACTTAATTTATTTGTAATTTTATTGTTGTAATTCGAATGTATCTTCAATAAAATTGTTGTTTTCTTGAATGGTGCTCCAACTAAGAAGTCATCAATGTTATAGAGAACATTACCATAAATTCCGCTAACTGATATCCACTTATTAGTAGCCTGCAAGTTGGTTTAGATAAAGATCGAGAACAACTTTTATAACATAATAAGATCAGCATTACAAAAGATGTTGAAAGTTGTAAAAGCAAGCTTTTAAAGTTAAGTAACTAAGAATACTATCAAACTTGTCTAACAGCATCAGCATGGATTGTTGTAGCGACTGGACGGCTTCGCATATTGCAGTGACTTCTCAAACACTCTGACCAAAAACGGATATAATTCATAACCCCAAATTCAACTATAACGATGTAAGGGATAAAGTAATAACCATATATGTCAAATTAAATAAAAGAATAAGGATCATGACAAATAGGGTGTCCACGGGAGTAGCAGTACGAAATCTCCTTAGATCAAGAGCAATTACTTTATCTAACAATTAAAGATTCAATGGCAAATATCCTTATAAATTTAATTATCACCTTTTTTGATTAATGATAATGATTATATGATTGTACATAAGAACTTGTAGAATATGATGGTATATATATGCTAGTGAAAAAATAAAATCATCCTCGTATTAAGAATGTTTAAGTTAGTATTAAAGATATCATTGATCTTGACAGATAAAAGGCTAGAGTTACCGATGGAGTCATGGAGATGCAGAGATCAAATACGGAGATAGAGCATGATTAGGTTTAGACAGTTTAAACTAAAAAGAAAATAAGATTACGGGTCGGGTTACTTTAGGTCCGCGTATTTGTTCTATTATATTTTCTATTTTTATTTTGTAAAAATATAAAATAAGATAACTCTTTACAACAAAAAATATGGAGGTGACACGTAGAATTGAATCCCATGTGTCAATTTTATAAGCTAACTTTTTATGTTGAAAAGGCTTTAAATCATTCAGTTAACAACTGTTTTAATAAGTATATAGATATTTATAATTAAATTATACTTTTAATATTTGCATCAGTTGTAAATTGTCTATTTTTTATATTATCATAAACTATTAATAATAATGTAATTATCCGTTAATTTTAGTTTATATTCTCAGTTAGTATCGCACAACGTGCGGATTTACTCTAAGTGTTTAATATTTCGATTTTCAATCATGGATATATCTATCTTTGTATTTTACACTTATATTACTTTTTAAATGTATAATCTTCATATGGATTTTCGTTTTATCGTCCGATCCAACAACTTATATAAGAAACAATCTCTATTAGAAACAAAATTAAATTAAATATTAAATATTTATATTTATTAATGATATACATGGAAAAAAAAATACCAAATAACTAAGAATAAATACAAGTAAGCAAATATCATATTTGTCATCAACATAATAGTGCCACATACGATCTTTTATGTATCCTCTCTTAGTTAAATAGAGATGATAGAAATCAAATTATGTTCGACTGTTCGTCGTCATACACTCAGCTCATACATTCAGATATTGAAATAACTAACCCATGCATATATAACTTGTTATATTGCATATGCTTTGATATCAGGATCTTGTTCTAATTCATTCATACGTTTCTTGTCCAAATGAACCCATGCTTCTATGGAGTCACCTTCACAACCATCCATCATTAACATAGAATTCTGGGCTGGAAGCTTTCCGGGGGTTGCCCAAATTGGCTTGCCAAAACCAAAATTAGCTTTATAATACGAAAAGTTGCACCAACTAGTGAACAAGTAGAAGTTCACATTGATATCCTCCATATTTCGAGTAGACTCGAGAAAGGGATCAATAACAATCTTATATCCTTCCTCACCATGTGTCAATATTTTGGCACAATCTCTAGATGTTTTCTTAACCGAGTCATGGCAAATCGTTAGAAAATCTCGAAAACTCATTTTATCACCTTCACCAGGTTTGAGTTTAGAAGCTGCAAGACCCCAAAAGTTGCCAAAAGAGTTTGTGGGTAATGGAGGGACTACTTTTTTCCTTAATTCAACTGGTTGGATTAGAAAAGATGCTTTAGATCGGCCGTTGGTTGCTTGATCTATGCGAACAATGGCCTTCCACATCAGCGCCACAATCAGCTGAACTCTTGATGGTCTACATGACCCATTTGTATCTAAACCAAAATTTTGTCTCATGGCTGATACCGCCTCCTTTTTAAAGATAAACCTTCGTGCCACTTTGTTAATTCCAACGCTCGACCTAGGTATTCTTAGGTCGAGCTGAGCTAAGCCTCTTTGGGGGAACCAAACCGTCGAGTTGAAAATAGGGGAGTGACTTTCATTTTTAAGTTCACCATTGCTTCTAGCGGCCCAACTGTTAACGAAGTTGCACGTATTAGCCATATCCGATATCCTATGAGAAACACACATACCAATTGCAAAACCACCACACTTAAAAGTAGTCACTTTGATAGATAACAAAGGATCATCTACTTCATCAGCTTGTCCAATCTCACACGGGAGAAAATTATTCAGCAAACCCGGATCCAACGTTTCTCCTAGGCTTAGTATATCCGAGAGCCGGATATTCACTTTTCCTAACACATACAATACACCTTGATCATTACAATCAATCAATGAAAGCTTACGAATATACCTCCCAGCAAATGGGTAAAATTCTATCAAGGTTTTCGATAGAGTATCTTCCAAATGGTCACAAATAGTGTTCCCAAACAGTCCATTCAAGCTATTTGATGGCGCCGAATAGTAGAGAATGAGAGGAACGTTTAACGTTGGGGCTAGTTCATCAAGGAAGGAAATGGTGTAGTAACGATTGATGGTGGACGTTGGTATAGAAGGTTTCACATGTTTTGACACAAAGTTTTCGACTTCGATGATCATTTTTCGTGTATATATAATTCTTTGATTATCTTGTGTCACATTTATAGACAACTTGATCGATACATACGATTCACATTCACAACCTTTCAAAGTACAGAATATTGAGTATTTTTGTTAATATAAAGTTGTGCATATTTAGTTTAAGTGCCATGTTATTTTGTTGATTCCTTTATACGCCGGTCTTCTTGAAATCATAATTAAAAAATCAATACTTTTTCTCCAACAAGAGCATTTATCGGCCTGGAGAGGATTCTTCAAACATCGTATTTTACAATTGTGTGAATCATTGTACAATGTACATCACACATTTACCATTGATTGTTTCACAAACATATATTATTAGTCCACGAAAAATTGACACATTAATGTTTATATAATCTTTAAAGTATAATATCTTTACATTGAAGTTTCAGATGGATGGATGTTAATCTCGGCGGAACTAAAATTATTCGTCGAGTGGATTTATTATCTAATTTATATCAAGACTTATGGATCAAATAGGAGTCCAAATACAAATTTACATTTATGTACTAGAAATGGATAAAATTGGAGCCCAAATATGATTTATTATCCAACTGTCCAATTCTGCCCATTCCCCATGGTGTAGTACTGTAGTGAGCTGTATGCCACTGTTATACTAATTTTTGAAGGCCCAATACAAACATCAGAAGGCCCAAACAGTAAACATAAACGCATTTGTATAATTGACATCTGGTTCCTTGGTTTTCTCTAGTAAACTGTAAACCTAATCGGACAAAAACTCGAGCCAAAACCCGAACAGTCTAAACAGGTTCGGTTTTCAGTTTTTCAGTCGGTCTAATCTACATACAGGTCGGGTCAGTTTTGGCTCATCGGGCCTTTATGTATTAGGTAAAAAATAAGTAATTGACAGTTAATTTTTAATTCTATTAAAAAGAAAATGAACAAGTTTTTTCACAAAACATGAAATAAAGAATGCTAATCATATGACATAATTTGAACCAATAAAATTGAGAAAGATTCTCGAAAGCATATGTATATTATTAATTTAAGAATGGACCGTTTATACAACTTTATCACTGTAAGGAAAGATAATGAAAAAAAAATTATCTACTAAAACGATTTAATATCTTTACTCTTTATTACTCCCTTAGTGTAGGCGGAGCGCTCTGGGAGGGAACTGTTTGTACATCAAACCGAGGTTAGGTTAAAAAAATGGGTAATGATTGTTTTTGGTTATTTGTTGGCGATTCCCCGAAGGTAGAGTGAATCTCTTTATGCCAATCGTATGTATGTAATGTTAGCCGATCATGATCGTGCTATTTGAATGAGTTTTTAGATCTGATTGATCGTGTATAAAGAATGAATAATGATGATAATGCCTTCGTGAGGTCATATGAGTCTCCTTTTATAGGGAGGGCTTCGGCTTGGAGAATAAGCCAAGATCTAGGGTTTTCATGATAAAAGCTAAGAGTATAATTCCCACAATTACCAGCCTTTTTGATAAGAACAAATCTCTGTTTTATAGGGAAACGATTCTTATCCCTTTTATCTCATGCGCGACCTTCGCTACATATAGCCTTCGTAGCATGCTTTGTATCTCAAGCAGGGTGTATCATCAAGCCCACCCAGTCCAAGGGGATGTTTTTTTGCAAAATAAACATTGCATTGGATTATTATTGTCAAGTTTGTAACTTGTGGGGACATGTTGTGATATATGGAATCCAAAAAGGTCCCGCATGTATTCCTATGCGTTTTCATCGACGGTTAGGGTTTTATCCCTCCACGTATAAAGTTCCTTCTTGATTTAATTTCCTCATTATTGTCTCTGTAACTCTCCCATCTACTTTCTGCAAGTGTTTCCTTTTTTCTGTTTTGACCACCGTCTATTTATATTTTGCTTTCCTGGTATTATTCATTGTACTAGGTATTATTATCGTTTGGCTATGGCATCCAAGAGGAAGGTGATCGATGTGGGATCGTCTGCTGTTTCTGATGACGATATTATCGCAAAAAAAGGGAAGAATCATGTTGATATGCCTCCTGTTTATTTTTTCGGTAATACTTCCCGTAAATTTATGGAGGAAGAACTGGCCTCTGAGGAGATGAGTGAGTGTAAAAATCTCCTGGTGCGTGGTTTGTGTCGAGAGTATGAATATTCCCGGGATATGTTAAAGGAATCTCGACTGATAGTAGGTAGTTTACTTGGCAGGATCTCTGATTTAGAAAATCGCTTAATAGAGCAAGATGTCGAGGCAAAGGCTCTTCATGTTGGTTTGGAGAGGCTTCACGATGAACTCTTGCAGAAAGATCTGGATAATATGTGTCTTCAGGATGAGGTGAAGGCGTTTGTGAAGAAGGTGGTTCCTCATTTGTGTGAGACTCTTGCTACAAGTCCGCGGGCAGTTAGTTTGATTGATGCTGTGGTGAATGCTTCTAAGAAGAAAGGAGTTCTATCTGCTACTCATTCCGAGGATTCATCTGAGTATCTGGCGGCGAAGGAAGTGTTTGACCAGGCCATCTTGAAGCTGGCAAGTTACCACAACAATTATAATTATGACATTACTCATCTCCGTAATACCGGGGCTTACGACTTCTTAGTCGTGAAGCCTCGTTTTGACTGATTTTTATTTTATGTATTGTGAAACTTTGTTATGGAATGTTATGTATTAGACTTCTATCGTCTTTATTTTATTCCGTACTTTATATGTGTTGGGTTATCTGTTCAGGCGTCCCTGTCAGTTTGTTCCCGTTATTGAGGTTGCGACCCTCAGAATTAAGATGATTAGTCTTTTTAGTGCACTATCCCTCCTGGGGTTTTCGTTTCAAAAGTGGGGCTCGTAGCCTTATATTTGTATGACTTAGGTAGTCATGAGAGGCTATCAGTCCTATATATATTATATATTTTATTTACTAATTTTTGTGACGCAATATCCTTTAGAAGTGTCATTTGTATTATTCGGTATTCCAAAAATATCCTAGCAGCAATAGAGAAAGAAAACTTAACAGTGGAATTTTCGTAAGTTCGAACTGTTCCAGGTCCTATCAACCGGAGCTCCTTCGGGTGTCTCAAGCTTATATGCTCCATTTCCGAAGGATGCCTGTACTCGGTATGGGCCTTCCCACGTTGGTCCCAATTTTCTCGTGTACTCTTTTTCACTTGCGCTATTTAGCCGCAATACGTAGTCTCCGGTCTTAAAACTTGTGGGGTTCACCCTTTTGTTGTAGTATCCCTCAATTTTCTTTTTGAAAGCGGCTTCACGGATGGCTGCTATTTCCCTTCGTTCCTCAAGTAAATCCAAATCTATTCATAATTCTTCGTTATTTGCTTCTGTATTTAGCATCCGATGGGTGGAAACTTGGAATTCTGCTGGGGCTACAGCCTCCGTTCCGAATGCTAGGCTAAATGGGGTCTCTCCGTTGCTTTGCTTTGGCGTTGTTCTGTTAGCCCAGAGTACCAATGGTAACTCATCTATCCAACCTTTATGACTTCGTCCCAATCGCTTTTCTATCCCTTTGATTATTTTCTTGTTGGTTGCTTCCATTTGTCCATTTCCTTGAGGGTGGTAGCCTGACGCAAATGATTGCTTAATCTGCAATTGTTTACAAAACTCGAGAAAAACTCCTTTTGCGAAATGTGGCCCGTTGTCGGATACTATTACATGTGGTATCCCAAATCTGCATATAATATGTTCCCATACGAATTTCTTCATTTGGTCTCCGTTTGTTGAAGCGAGCGGCTTTGCTTCGACCCACTTGGTGAAATAATCAATGGCTACCACTAGGAATCTTTTCTTATTTTGAGCCTCGTGAAGTGGACCTACTAGATCAATTCCCCACTGTATGAAGGGCCATGCCGAGATAACTGAGGTCATGTCATTCTTTGGTTGTCTTGAGACATTGGCTTGTAGCTGACATGCCTCGTAGTTCTCTAACAGTGTTGTTGAGTCTTGATGCATAGTTGGCCAGAAGTATCCTAGTCTCATTGCCTTTGTTGCGACAGACCGTGCCCCTGAATGGGCTCCGCAGATTCCTTCATGTATCTCCTTGATGATCATTTCTGCTTGCTTAGGCCCTGCGCATCGAAGCCAGGGCGTGACGAACCCTTTTTTGTATAGTTTTTTATCGAGGATTTTGTATTGTGGAGCTTTAACTCTTATTATCCAGGCTTCGTCTTTATGTGCTGGGAGTATCCCGCTTATCAAGAATTCATAAATGGGAGTCATCCAATTCTCCCCTTCTTCCTCCACGAGGTCCGATACTTGCTTCTCTTCGATTGACCTTTCTTTCAAGATTTCTACTAATACTTTCTTTCCTAGGTGTCCAAATGTGAGCGAAGCTAACTTGCTCAGGGCATCTGCTTTTTTGTTTTGATTTCTCCGAATATGCTCTATTTCGTAGTAGCTGAAACATTCTATCAACTCTCGTACCTTTTGTAAGTATAACTTTGTTGTACCTTGTTTTGCGTCATACTCTCCCTTTACTTGGCATGCCACCAGTTGGGAGTCGACGTACGTATGGATGTTGCGGATCTTCATATCTCTTGCCATCCGGAATCCCGCTAGTAGTGCTTCATATTCGGCCTCATTGTTTGTTACCTCGAACTCAAACCTCAATGCGTAGGTGAATTCTTTATCTTTTGGACTGATTAGCATGAGGCCAGCCCCACAGCCATCTGAGCTGGCAGCTCCATCAGTGTATAATTTCCAGGTGTCGTGTTCGACACTTCCTACTACTTCCAGTGACACAGAGTGTGTCATGGAGTTCTTCCTTCGTGGACTTCGCTGATGAAATCAGCCAATACTTGTCCTTTGATTGCATGCCTTGCCCTGAATTCTATGTCGTGTTCCCCTAGTTCAATGGCCCATTTAGCCACCCGTCCTGACTTTTCCGGTTTTAACAATAGTTGCTTTATTGGTTTATCAGACAAAACAACTATGGGGTGTGCTTTGAAGTACCTTCATAGCCTACGCGCTGCGTGGACTAATGCCAGGGTGAGTTTTTCTAATTCTGGGTAATTGGCTTCTGCACCCTGCAGGACCCTGCTTACGAAATAGATCGGAATTTGGTGTCTGTTGTGACACCCGCAAAAATTCAGGATAGCTAAACTTAGAAATTTTACTATTCATGTGATATTTGTAGAAAGTTAAATTTAAATATGTGATATTTAATTTCTTATGTGTCAACATGATCAAACGTTGTTAAAAAGTAACGATGCCGACACACATTCATCGGATTGATGAACCGGTCAAGGAAGACCTCCATGATATGCATATTTGTGATATATGATTTTCATGTGACAATATGTACCTAGTTAAGATCCCTTTTCGTTTGTTAAATGTCATATGAAATTTATGTCGCTACATATTCTCTAAATAATTAGAGAATATTCTTATGCGTTCAAATCATTTAGTACAAATTATAAAAATATGACATGATTATTTTTAGTTTCCTAAGTAAAAATTTATATATAATAATATATAGGTTACTTATAAAAATGCATGGACCAACTAGCTAATCCAAATCTTGGACTAAATAAACTGTTAGTCAAAATAAGCCCATATCCCGCTAGCCCATGTCATTTTCGGCCAACCCAGCCCATGACCCAACAGAAGTCCAACATCCTTCTGCCTATAAATTGCCACTAGAGAACAAGAATAAAAAATTTTTGGCAGGCACTTTATACACCACACGTGAACACACATAAAAAAAATAAATAAAAAAAATAACAAAAAAAAACAAAGTAAACAAAAGACAAAAAGGCCATTCATCTCCTTCCTCCTTACACCCCAACCGCCGGCCACCACACTCCAGCCACTCCATCGCCGCCTGCCGCCCCATTTTCACCGGAAAACAGATCCGGCCAGCACCACCAGACACCCCTAGGGTTTCCCTTCAACCCTAGTCATCAAATACTCCATCTCCACCACAAAACCACCACTGCTCCGCCGCTGCTCCACCGTCCAGCCACCATGCTGCTGCTACTCGACCTCCAGCAGCCACCATTCAACTCCATTTATGTCCAAGAAGGTAAGGAACTCGAGTAAGGACCTCCTAAACAAACCCACTTCTTCTTTCTCTTTAAAAACCCTAACCGGCTTCTTTTTCTTTCTTCTTTTTCTGCCCGTCGCAGCCGAGCTCCACTGCACCACCACCACTCCAAGACGGTCAAGAAGGGGAGAGGGACGTCCAGACATCAAAACAAGTCGTTACAGATCTGTCCATGCTTAGTTATAGTGCCACGAGTCTCAAAAACGTTTTGTTACTTGTTTTATCTCTCGCAGTCAAGAACCACCGCGAACAGTCACCACTAGCCACCATATTCAGATCTGAAAAACCTTGAAAACAGGTTGTTTAACTGTCCTTCACGCTCACATGTTGTTAATATATGACTATCCAAAGCTTTGGTTGGTTTTCTTTATGCTTCGGTTCGAAACCGCCACGAACCGCCACCTTTAACCACCATTCATCACCACCATGAAACACCATTGCTTTGAACTGTTTAAGGACCCTGATGGTCGACCTTTAGGCTGCTCAAAACAAAAATCGTTTTCCATTTTGGCCATGAACTTCGGCCGAGTCATAAACTGAGACACAACTATGATTTTCGAATTTTAATTACAATGTCAAGTCACATGCATCTTTCTAAATGGATGTTGTAACTCTTTAAAACCAGATTTTCTTTTGGGAATATTGAACTAATTTTTGGAAATTTTCATAATTAATTATTTTGATTAATTATCTAGATTAATCATGATTGTATTGCATTTAATTGTTGTATATTTCCTAGGTGAATGTTCCTTCTTCCAAATAATACTTTATGACATAATGATTAACCCTTTTCTTGTAAATATGCAAGCATGCACTAAACATAATCATTAGTGTGATAATCTATGTTGGTGAAGTTTGAAAAACGTGCTAGTTAAATGTCCATTAATACTTATGAGTATATATATGTATTATTATAACTTGACCCACCATGTCCAACTCCTGTTTAGGACGTCGGTGCAAAGTGTGCGGTAACTTAGCACGCTTCGGGTGCTCTCATGACGTATATTAATATATTATTATTTATATATTGACCCACCATGCCCACCTCCAATCTTGGATATCGGTGCAAAGTGTGCGATAACTTAGCACGCTTCGGGTGCTCTCATGACTTATATATATATATATATATATATATATATATATTTATAATTCGTGGTTATTCCAACTCGCAACCATACTTAATTGACCATTGCCCACCTCCTATTATGGAAAACGGTGCACCCGTATAGGTTATGAGGGAGAATAATCGCAAATTCCATGTTATGATTTATTTCAACACGCAACCATACTTCTTTGCCACTTCACGTGTATAGGTTGTGTAGGAGAATAGTCATAATATCACTATTATTATTACTATTATATTATATTAATATTATTTATATATTAATATATATAAACCCATGGAAAGACCAACCCCAACTAGCACGTCAACAACCCTAACGATTATCACATAAGAAAACATTTTTTATAAAATGTATCTCAACAATATTATTTGGAAGGATGAGGGAAAATCATTAGGAACATAATGGCATAAGTTGTTAAGACAATTTATATTTTATAGGTTAACACATTCAAGCAAATCCTCTACTTGCTAGTTGCTGCTACTTGAAAACTAAGGTGAGTTCATAGCCCATTTTCTTACTATTTTGGGTGAGATGCATGCTCTATGTTTTACATGTGGAACACAAGTGCCAAAACTATGTATATGGTGATTGTATAAGTCGCTTGATCCCCTTAAAGTCCTCCCATCATGAATTGTTAGTTATGGATTTAAACGTGATATGATGAATAGTACTATTTGGGTTGATACCCCCCATTCGGGTTGGTCGCACCAACTTGACCGGTGATGGTCGAACGAATGCATTCATATTTGGATTCCCAAGTATTATGGATCAAATACTTGCCGAGGCAAAAATGTTACTTATACCGTCGAGTTTCGATTCATGAGCTTAGTACAATATATACATTATGCTTTTCTAGCATTGTTTTTGAACAATGGCTACAGGACATTGCAGGTTAGCAATGGTCACACTTAATTAAATCTTGTGGTTCCATGCAAAAGTTTATTTACTTACACCTATGAATTCACCAACATTATTGTTGACCCGTTTTAGCATGCATTCTCAGGTACTAGATGATCGCTTTATGTGTTGGATTGCTTGCCATTACATGCTACATGAAGAACCTTGCCCCATCCATAAACCCTTAGGAATGCTTCGTCAATTTGCTAAAGACATAATTTCTATTTAAGTTATCTTAATGATAATTCAAGTTTTTGATAAACGATGTCCGTATCATATGTTGTATTTCAAACTTTTAAACAATATTATCTTTCAATATAATATAAAATGACACAAGTGGTCATCATTTTCCCAATTACATTTCTTTCCATATATTTCATCTCAACAAATCAAGTAATGCTATTTTTATAAATGTATTTCCAAACGACGCCTTTAATGGTTGTTCATTGTGAACTTGTGTTATGATCTCATGAAGGTCGCTCCCCGTACCTTTCCGCATTTTTCGGGGTGTGACATTTGTCCCTTTCGGCCACCAATACTGCACTTACGCATTTGGGCAAGGCTTCCAGGTATACGAAAAGGGTTTCTGTTGGTCTTGGAGCTGTGAGTGTTGGTAGGTCTGCGATGTACTCTTTCATTTGCTCTAGAGCCTTGTTTGCTGCGTCTGTCCATGCAAAGTCCTTGTTGCTGGTGCAACCCTTCAATATTTTGAAGAAAGGGAGCTGCCTGTCTGCGCCCCGATAAAGGAAACGACTGAGTGCGGCGAGTTTGTCGTTTAAGCTTTGGGCTTCCTTGATTGTCTTCGGTGCTGGGATCTGTTTTAGTTTGTTTATCTTTGATGGATTTGAAAGGATGCCCTTATTGCTGATGTAATATCCCAAAAACTTCCCTTCCTTTACGCTGAGGGAGCATTTTTTAGGATTGAGCTTCATATTTATCCTGCGAAGATTTCTGAAGGTCTCGAGAATGTCCTCTATGCGGCCCTCCCCATCCCTGCTTTTGATCACCATAGCGTCGACATATGCTTCCAGGTTCCTTCCTATTGTGTGGCGAAGGCCTTGTCAACCAATCTTTGGTACGTAGCTCATGCGTTCTTTAAACCAAATGGCATTTTTCGATAGCAATAGGTTCCCTTACTTGTGTAGAACGTTGTTTTGTCTTCGTCTTCTTCAGCCATTTGTATCTGATGATATCCTTTATATGCGTCTAGGAAGCACTTTAGTTTGTGCTCCATTAGCGATTCCACCTTCCAATCAATCTCGGGTAGAGGGTAGCAGTCTTTCAGGCAAGCTATGTTGATATTTGTGAAATCGACACACATCCGCCACCCCCCGTCTCCTTTCTCTACCATCACTGGACTAGCGATCCAAACCGGGTAGGTGAACTCTCTTATTATTCTGGCTTGCAGTAGCTTTTCTACCTCCTTTCTAGCAGCTTCATCTCTATCGGCAGAGAAGCTGCGTTTTTTCTGGTGAACCGGCTCTATATTCTTTCGTTCGTTTAGACGGTGTTCCGTTACGAAAGGCTTGCCTTCCAGCGTGAGGACCCGGGGGACTCCGATCATGTCTTTGTATTCCCATACAAAAATATCTATGTTTGACTGTAGTAATTTTCGGAGCTTGTGTTTGCATTCGTCTGAAAGGTGCATACCGTTAGAGATCGTCTGATCTGGGTAATCCGGGTTAACCATGATCTTTATCATGTTTTCCTCTTCCTGGGTGTCCTTCGGCACAGAAGAGCTTCCGTCTTCAGCCCTTTTCACGTTGTTGATTTGCTTCCCTGCTTCATAGGATGAGCGAATCGTTCCTATCCCTGTTTCGGATTGAAATTTTACGAGCTTGTGGATCACCGAGGGTACCATTTCTACCCGTTGCATTGTTGTTCTCCCCAAGAGAATGTTGTATGACAAAGGGGATCGTACTATCAAGAGGTCCAGCGTCTCGGTCCTCTCATGTATCCCGTTGCTGATGGTGATGTCTAGGTCAATTTCCCCCAACGGCCATGCGTGTTCTCCCGAAAAGCCGATTCTATTTTCCTAGCTCGTAGGGCGTCTGGTAGCTTTATAAAGCAGTGTTCAAAGATGACATCACATTCGCTCCCGGTATCTAGGTAGATCCTCTGCACCTCGATATTAAATACTGCGGCTTGGATAATGAGAGGGTCGTTGGAAGGTGTATTTTCTCCTAGAGGGGGAAAATAGAAACCCTCTGGTTCAAACTGGATTGGATCTGGGCGACTGGCCGTCCCTTGGCTGATCGCTAGGGTGGTCCTCCTATTCTTTAGGGGCCTATTTTTGTTTTTCTTTACCATTTTTTACGACGTGAGTGCACAAAAATCCCTGTCGTGGGTTTTGATTCTAAGTAGGGTCCCATGGATGGCGCCAAATGTTTGCACACCAAATCGAGGTTAGGTTAAGAAAAGGGTTGATGGTTGTTTTTGGTTGTTTGTTGGCGATTCCCCGAAGGTAGAGTGAATCTCTTTACGCCAATCGTATGTATGTAATGTTAGCCGATCATGATCGTGCTATTTGAATAAGTTTTTAGATCTGATTGATCGTGTATAAAGAATGAATAGTGATGATAATGCCTTTGTGAGGTCTTATGAGTCTCCTTATATAGGGAGGGCTTCGGCTTGGAGAATAAGCCAAGATCTAGGGTTTTCTAGATAAAAGCTAAGAGTATAATTGCCATAATTATCGGCCTTTTTTATAAGAACAAATCCCGGTTTTATAGGAAAACGATTCTTATCCCTTTTATCTCATGCGCGACCTTCGCTACATACAACTTTCGTAGCATGCTTCGTATCTCAGGCAGAGTGTATCATCAGGAACCGGTACCGGATAGGTACCGGATGGGTGGGAGCGAATTGGTGACCATGGTGCCAGTAGGGTGGGGAGGGAATTCGTGACCATGGTGTCGGTTTGGCTGCCGCTCCTTTTGACCGTTACCCGATTAAAAAAAAACCATAGGGACCCACAATGCAACGGTTACATCTTCCTTCCTTCTTCTTTTCTTTTTTCTTTCCATTTTCTTTTTTGGTTCGTTCATTCTGTTCTATTTTTTTTTCTTCAAACAGACCAGCAGCAACACACACATATATTATCATATATACACATATTTTTATCATACAACAATCATGAACTCTTTCTTCAACAATCCTATATTTTTTGAAAACGGCTCAACAACCTCAAATATCCAATCGGACTCGATTTCATCCAACAAGACGGAATGATATATTAATCTCTTCACAATGATGCATTATGCGATTGAACAAGATGTTCGCGATACTGCCTCCTCTTAAAGAAAGTATACAAACAGAGACAATCGTATTGAGTTGCACGACCGTCTTGTTCGAGATTACTTTGCCGAGGAACTGAAATTTGATGAGGATTTTTTTAGAACACGGTTTCGGATAAGTAGACGGTTGTTTGTGAAGATAGCTACAGATTTGGAAAGCAATTTTCAATATTTTCAAAGGAGGGTCGACGGTCGTAGGAAAATGAAGTTCTCGGCTTCACAGAGATGCACATCTGTCATTCGCCAGTTAGGATACAGTAGTAATCCCGACAGTTTAGATGATTACTTAAATATGTCAGAAAGATCGTCACGTGACACCCTTAATGCTTTTTTGTGATTGAGTCATTAGGTTATACCGGCATGAATATTTGCGTAGGCCAACGCGTAATGATATGCAACGGTTATTTGATCATCATGCGTCTTATCATGGTTTTCCCGGCATGTTAGGTATATATTTACCATACGGTTATGTATATATATATATATTACGTAGCTTACTTAATATTTTGGGTTTAATAATGTGTATATATATATTACGTAGTTTAGTTAATACTTTCGGTTTAATAAATGTATATATAGGGAGTCTTGATTGTACACACTAGGCTTGGGATAATTGTCCAGTGGCTTGGCGTGGCCAGTACACGCGAGGTGACCATCACGGGCCAACAATATCGCTTTAAGCAGTGGCGTCACAAGATACATGGATTTGGCACGCATACTTTGGTGTTGTCGGCTAAAAAAACGACATTAATGTGTTGAACCAATCTCCTTTGTTGAGTAGCTTTGAAGACGACAGAACACCGGTGGTTCCTTTCACTGTAAATGGAACCAAATATAAGTACCCGTATTTTCTCGTGGATGGGATCTACCCAAGATATGCAATGTTTGTGAAAACGATTCCTCATCCAACTGGTGAGAAAAGGATTCGATTTGCTAAGGCACAAGAGGCTACAAGGAAGGATATAGAGCGAGCTTTTGGTATTATCAAAAAATAAATAAATTAAAATACTTAGAGAACCGGCACGACAAGTGGATGAACTCCCCATCCGTAAGATCATGTATGCGTGTTCTATTCTTCACAACATGAGTTAAAAACGACGAGGAACATGCATTATGTCCTGATTATATTCTAGATCCCCCGGTTGCGCCACAGCCATCAGATGCTTGACTAGCAGAGAGACGGGACTCAAACGTTCACGAAGATCTTCGGATGGATCTCATTGACCATATTCATCGAACATTCAATCCGAGCCTCGATCGCTCGTTTATTTATGTATTGTGTTGTCTTTTCGTTTAAGATTGTAGTTTGGTGTTTTATTTTCTTGTTTTATTTTAATATTGTCCTAGTTTTAATTTATTAAATAAAAATTTTAGTTATTAACAATAAATAGAAACTAAATTAAATAGAAAAGGGTGGGGAGGGGTGGTGAGGCATTCCTAGCTTTAGGCAGCGGGCGGTGAGGAGAAGCAAAATCGGGGATGGGAGGGGAGGGGTGGCGAGGCGCTCCCCCCACCCTTATAAAGAAAATGACCTCTTTTTATTTTAGGTAATTCTACCTTTGAATTATCAGAATTACCCATGACTTTTTACATTTTGCCCTTAGTGAATTATAATTTACACTCCAAACCTTTATTTTAATAATTAACACTTTAAGCTCTTATATTTTAAAAAATTTCACTATCACAATTACATCAACCTAAACCACTTAACACCGCTACTACCACTAGTAATACCATCACCGACACCACTAGACCGCCTTTCGCACTACCGCCGCCGTATTGTTTGAGTACCATGCTCGTATACCATGAAACTCATACAAGTAATAAAAATTATCCATTTTTGTTAATTCTATATTATCTATTTTAAAAATAAATAAATAGGGTTTAGTTCACTTTTGACTTTTGAGAAACTAATCGAAAATTGTTTTGATTATGTTATATGTATTAAATATCTTATTTTTAAAGTTTTATATTTTTTGTTATTTACCAAACAACAGAATTCATTCTCTAGTCAAATACTTAATTTCGATCTCTATTTCACTTATTTTTATTTTCTGATATATTCTCATCTTCATTCTGTATAATTCGGTTCTACCAAACTCCCCTAGAGTTTCAAACTTGTTATATCAATTTTTATATCGAATTTCACACTAAACATATTACCTTGATAGTTCACACCAAATAACCAAAATATAATTTTGAACTTTATATATATTAAAATTAATTCATTATTGTATTGCCATCATTTCGCTTTTCACACCATTAACTTATTCACCTTGTCTTTGATCCAAGCGATGTTCACATTAACTACCCAGTACTCACGCAAAACACACCCTTCACCTCGAATCCTCGATCATTATTGGAGACAACCTTATCGATCATTGGAGACAACCTTATGTACAATGGGGCCTTAATTTGGCCCATCAAACATTTTGTCCTCAACTAATGAGTGGTAGAGATTTTAGTCCAACAGACTAGTCATCCACTTGTACACACACGTACCTTTGCAAAAATAAATTGATTATTTGTTACAGCAGGTAGGTTATTATTATATAATTTTTTATATATTTTTCATGAAATTTGAGATGTTACAACCGTTGTTGTTGTTGATACTATTTTTCTTAATAATTAATTGGGATAACTATCCTATAATATAACAAACTTTGGACGAATGTCTATAGTAAGAAATAACTAAAGTTTTGTGTATTGTATGTAAACAACTTTAAAAAATGTTTATTGTATGTAAGAAAACATGCGTGACAACCATATAAAGGTGTCACTTGTCTGATTTTAATTGGTTGAATACATTTTCTTACATACAATAAACATTATTTTCGAGTTGTTTACATACAATACACACAACTTTAGTTATTTCCTACTATAGTTATTTCCTACTATAGACATTCGTTCAAAGTTTGTTACATTACAAGATAATTATCCCTAATTAATTTTATCTAAACTTTATCGTCATTAGTTAGTTAAACTTAGTACACACATTTAAAGTTATCTATAAAGAAATTAATGTTTATATCTTATCAAATTAAGCTACTTTGTTTCTTCATCCGAATTTTGGGCCGGTTTTCATCCTTATCATCAAATCGTATTCGTATCAAAACATACATAAAGCTCATTAGCTCACCCCTCTATGTATATGCATGACTTTTATGTTTTAATATCAAATTAAGTTCAAAGTTATTGGTTGTTAGAAAAAATATATATACGTTCAAAGTTATTCTCCAACAGATTAAAGTTACTTAAGTTCCTTAATTTAAGATCCGCTTAGTGAGGGGCCCCGGGAAGTTTACTCCAATGTCTCAAGTTCGAGTCTTGATAGGTTTTCCTCGACGGTATTTTCCAATAAAGAATGTGGTATAGTGAGAAAGACTATTTAAGTTCCTTAATTTGGAAGTTGTAATGTGGTTCTGGGATCAACTAGAGATCAACGTACAATAAAATGCTTACGTCATACATGTGATTTGTTCGATCTCCGAATGGAATATTACTATCATGCATGACGATTATTGATTGCCCACTATCGAAGGAGACTGATTTGATATTTTTTTTTTTATAGAAAATGTCACAAATGGTCCCTGTGATTTGTCATATTCGCATTTTGACTCCTATGCTTTTTTTCGTTGCAAATGGTCCTTGAATTTTCCATTTTTGTTGCAAACAGCCCCTGACACTAACATCTGTTAGTTTTGACCGTTGAAACCCCTCACGTGCGAACCACGTGAGGGTATAATCGTCCTTATTAGTTTAAAAATAGAAATTGTTAGATTGAATTAATACATATTAAATACAATTTTTGTTTAATATGGAAATAACAAGTTTATTAAATGTTTCATAACTAGTGCAAATCTCTGGGATTTGCTAACTAGTGCTCCTAATGTACTAATTAAGATGCATTTAATGAAGTATTTATTGAAGTCTAACTTTTTTAAAATATAGAAATATGTATTAATTATTAATTTAAAAATTAAAATTATTAAATTAAATTAATACATATTAAATATAACTTTTTGTAATAATTGAATGATACATGCATGAAACAAGCTAGAATAAAACCCACATTAGTAGACTTGAATTTTTGGAGCCTATCATAGCTAGCTAGCATCTTCACAGTTTAATATATTAATACGGAATATAACATATCATATCAACATAAGTTGTGGTGTTTCTATATGATGTCCAAACATGGTGTTTACGAAAAAATTGAGGAAATCCTATTCCTTATAAATTTTGTGGTACGACAAAACTAGCCAGCTCGCATTTCCTGGAGGATTTTAGATATTTAATTTCCAACGCACGCAAGTCCAAAAGGTATAATTTGTAAGCTAACTTTAACATCAAAACTTGCATAACTTTTGTACTTCAAACATTAATAAGACTTTTAAGTTGTGAGTAGATTTTGAATTGAACATATTACCATTTTTTTTTATTTATTAATTTAAACATTTTCACCTATTTACCTATAATATTCTTAATGAAATAAATTACAAAATATTAACTCATTTATAGTTATAAGGCGTTTTGTTTTTTATCATTCATTTATTTCCAAGCTAGTACATAAAACACTTTGATTAAAAGATACTACTTTAAAACTAAAATTGAAAACATCTAGATTAAAATACATGTCGAATGATTACTTAAAATTGATGGATGACATCTAAACATTTGGCTTGGGTGCCTTCTCCATTTAAAGATGATACATTCTCTTTTTGCTTTTGACACGAAATTGGTTTATACTCCTTTGTGTCATCCTCTCCATTGGAACTCCATCTACAAAACATGTATATCTGACATATAAAGCAAAATCAAGTTCATACTTTTGTAAATGGAAAATGAAAAAATTGCTTACATGTACATATAACTTAAGATCCACATAATTTAGTAGAGCAAAAGCGTTATTATCTTCAAACTCCACATCATCTATCGTGCCATCCTCCGTATCGTCAATGACAATGAGATCATTCCATTTTCAGGTTTTGCGGATAACATTTTCTTTTTGGAGTTGTATATTTGATAAAGAAAAATGAAATATGTAATTGGATATTTGAACAAACATATTTTTCTTTTGAAGTTGTATAAAGAAAAATGGAATATGTAGTGGGATATTAGAACATAAATGGCCGTGTGTTCTTTTTAAAATTAAAACTACGATCCACTATAAATATGAGTTTAGTAACTAACAATCCGATTAAAAAAAGCACATGCTATTAACATATTAACTAATAATCCGATAAAAAAAGCACATGCTATTAACATATTAATTGACTTAATTTCAACTAAAAATGGAAACCTTTTTTCTTTTATCCACGTTCCCTTTATAAGTAAACAATATATCCGATTTAAAAGGATGAGTTTTATGGCTATGATGCAAAGGAAAGTTGATCTAACGGACTAAACTAACTTAAATATCAACTCATCAGCGGCAATAATTATATATAATATTAGAAACTGTCTTCACATCATCAAGACGATGTGAACTTTCACATCAATATATGGACCATTTTTATTTTATTTTTTGAAGTATATAGAAAAGAATTTTGTGGTCGAGTATCACTTGTTGTGAACTAGCTAGTCTTCTCCTCTATAAATTCGGGATATTGTAACTATTTTTGAATACATATATAAAAATGCAAATCCTAAACTTTAAAATGGACTTTATAAATTACAAGTCTAAGTTCGTGAAACCTTTTACACCAACACCCGCCAACAAGCGGTTCTACAAGATTTCTTTCACGGATGAGTTAGCCCCAACCATATACGTCCCTCTTATTCTCTACTATTCCGCGCCACCAAAAATCTTGAACGGTGGTGATCTAGCTCGAAACACTTATGACCATTTGGAGGATTCGTTATCGAATACCTTAAGTGATTTCTACCCATTGGCCGGGAGATTTATTCGTAAGTTTTCATTGATTGATTGTAATGATCAAGGTGTTTTATATGTCTTAGGCAAAACGAATATCCAGCTATCGGATATTCTATGCCTAGAAAATGGGTCAAAACCCGAAATGGTGAATCATTTTCTCCCTTGTGAGATTGGTGCAGCTGATGAAGTTGATAACCCAATGCTATGTGTGAAAATCACCACCTTTGAGTGTGGTGGTTTTGCTATTGGTATGTGTTTTTCCCATAGGCTTTCGGATATGGGTACTATGTGTAATTTTATCAATAATTGGGCTGCTAGAAGCAATGGTGTATATGAGCATAAAATACCCTCCCCTATTTTTGATTCTATGAATTATTTTCCACAAAGAGGTTTACCTGAACTTGACTTGAAAGTACCTAGGTCAAGTATGGGTGTAAAGAACGTGGTACGCGTTCTACACTTTAAAGGAGAGGCTATCTCGGCCATGAGAGAAACTCTTGAATACGAAGATGGGTCTCGTAGACCCTCAAAAGTTCAACTCGTTGTGGCGTTGCTATGGAAGGCCTTGGTTCACATGGATCAAGCCGAAAATGGCCAATCTAAGGCGTCTTTTCTAATCCAACCGGTTGGACTGAGGGATAAAATAGTCCCTCAGTTACCCGAAAACTCCTTTGGTAACTTTTGGGGTCTTGCAACTTCCCAACTCGGCCCTGGTGAGGGTGACAAAATGGGGTTTCAAGATTTGTTTAAGATTTTGCGTAACTCGGTTAAGAAAACAGCCAAGGATTGCGCTAAGATACTACAAAATGGCGAAAAAGGATACGGGGTTATAATTGATCCATATTTAGAGTCGAACGAAAAGATAGTAGATAATGATGTGAACTTCTACTTGCTCACTTGTTGGTGTAAGTTTACATTCTATAAAGCCAATTTTGGTTATGGTATGCCGATTTGGTCTAGCACTGGAAAGTTACCTGTCCAGAATTTGGTGATCATGTTGGATGATCAAGAGGGTGACGGTGTAGAAGCATGGGTTCATTTAGATGAAAAGCGGATGAATAAACTAGAACAAGATCCTGATATCAAGTTTTATGCAATTTAGGTTTATTTAGCCAGCTAGGAGTTATTGTACTATTTATCTTGTGTACTACCTAAGTTTTCTAATGAAATAGTTAAAAAAGATGTTCATATAGAATTTGTGAAAGCTTTTGCTATAATTAAATAAAAAAAACTTGCATCTATATAAGACCTCTTTTAAACGCAAGTATCACTTCCCTGGCTTTATTTCATGTCAACGTACATTTCTCATAAGACACACTATGAGCTCGGTATGATCGGTACCAAAACCAAAAATACCGATACTGAATTCAATGAAAATTGTAAACCGACACCGTACAGAAAAAGCTGGTTCGGTACCGATTCAGTACGGAAAATTTTCGGTTTCATACCTTTTTGGTACCGAATTAGGTTACTTTCTGACTAAGATATTCCATCCAAAATTCCAAACATATTTATGCATGCATATATGTAGACGAGGATTTTAGATAAGTAAACATTTTATTATCAAATTGACTGTATGGAGAGAAATGATATGATCAGTAAGAATGGAAACGAAAATCAATTTTTTTAAATTTTGTGACGGCATGTTGTCACAAAATTATCTGGCGAGAATTTTTTACAAAAGTGAGAACTAACACAAAAACATCTAAATGTTAATTGGCAATAGAATTGGTGATGTCGACTGTTTGTCGCAAAAAAACAAGTTTACTAGACTACGCCGGGGAACATGATTTTTTTTGCTGTGAGTCTCCATTTAAATGGTAACAGATTTATATGTTGAAATAATTATGATTTGTATTGTATGCATAACGAAAATATGATAATAATAATGTGTACCTGACGATCCAGAAGACCTTGTGAGAGCAAGAATGATTGTCATTGATGTCGGGTTCCCAGAACGAGATGATTGATTAAAGATGGGTATGAGTATGGGAGAGAAAAAAACACACAAAGAGAGTGGAAGATTAGCCTTAGAAATGTTGTACATGCCTCTCTATTTATAGAGAGAGCATTTACAGCTTTAGCCCCTGGTGTTTAGTATGTGCAATATTAGTTCTCATAGTTTCAATCATCTAATGGGAAACCCTATAATATGTCTTTAAGAGTAAATACGCCTATCATATATTTACTAGACATAGGGATTTCGGTTATTGTCAATTATCATATCACGAATGATAAACGATCAGTGACGGTCACATTTAACGTGGTTCCAACGTTATCTTCATGTCAAATCTATAAGTTGTTCATATAATTTTCAAGATAAGATAAAGTGGTAAATTGATAATTTTACAAGTAAAATAACTAAATAAGTAAATTAAAATGTTAAGATTCTAAAACACTGAACGAGCATATTTAATTTACTTCCTTTTTTTGTAGACAAAAATATTTGTAATTTATTTGTTTTTAATAAAATTTTCTATAAAATGTAATAGTTATCATAAATTATTTATTTAGTTAGACTAAAAAGTGTAAAATGTTGATAGAAAAAAAAATGTAAGTTAGTGAGATTTTTTATATAATATATTAATATAATTACTAATATATTAATATATTTGGATAATGATTAATTAGTAAAAAATTTATTCTATAATAATTAGATCAATAATGACATAATTAATGTTCAATTTTAAGAATTAGGGAGTTATGATTGACTAATAAGGTATTAGGCCAATTCTCTTTTATTAGAGTGACAGAATATTAAGGACCAAAGGAGTTATGGTCCTTTCAAAATTTTGAATAATATTTAGCAATTATATACTCGTAACATTTTAGAGTAAAAGATATCTTTTAATGTGTTTTTACCCGCACAAATAAAATAAAATATCAAATATAAAGATAAGTTATACGTACAAAAAGTTTTTTTTTACCCCCTTATAATATTTGTCAAGTTCTGCCGCTACTTTATATAAATAAAAATAAAGATTTGAAATTCTTACGATGCACAACTAATTAATGTACCTTCGTTTTCAAATTAAGTAGAGTGGAAGATTTTTCTCACTTTATTTGCCAAATGCGGTAGTCATAAAACTCTTTGAATAATAAAACCGCATAAACCCCATAAAATATATGTAGCCACGATTATATCTATATCAAACAGAATTTAGAGATAAAAATTGTGATTTAAGTAGTAAGTAAAGTTAGGATGAATAAGATTGTAATCGAAGTCAATAAACAGAAGACACAGGTGCAAATGAACCATCTTTGATGAAAGTTAAAAAAGAAAAGATTTAACCAAAAAGGATAAGAAAGACCAAATAACAAAAAATGTGAAATACTTGAGATTTGAGTGGAACCCGAGTTCCGCACGAGTATTGTTCTAGTTTTAATTTATTTCCGAATTGGAAAATGCATGTCCGTGTGATATTGCACAATTTTGCAATATTCTATTTAGGGGAATTGATAACAACATTTATTATTGAAATTACCAGATTTTGTATTTTGAACTAACAATAGCTTGAATGACTAAGGGTGGGGAGTGTCTCGCCACCCTTCCCCTCCCCTCCTCGATTTTCCTTCTCCTAACCTCCTCTCCCCTAATGTTAGGATTGCCTCACCACCCCTCCATTCCCCTCCCCACCCTTTTCTATTTAATTTAATTTCTATTTTTTATTTTAAATAATAACTAAAACATTTTATTTAATAATTTAAAAATACAACTTAAAAACACAAATAAAACATATAATCTTATTCAAACACGCAAAAACAAGTAAAACACACAACTTAATCAACATTAACATACAACTAAGGCGTCTGTCATCCGTACTGCTCACAAAGGGCGCGTTTCTGCGCCAAAACCATCTCCAACATCGGTCCGCTGAGGTGATCGTGTGGCCTGATCACGAAGTCCATATCATTCTGTCGCTGCTGACTTTGGACCATCCGTGTCATCTCCTCCTCCCGTTTCTTCCTAGCCTCCTCCGCCTCCATATAGCTATCCATCATCGCCTTTTGCATCTGCATCTTCTCATCCCAAGCTCGTTTTTTATCCTCATTGTCGCATTTCAACTCCGCGACCATCTTCAAGAACTCCTCAGATGTAGTGGAAGCGGAAGTAGTAGCCTGCTTACCTTTAGATTTACGGCGGAGCGGCACGGGTCTAGCAGCATGTACTGGTGCATCCATGTCGTTCCCACCTCCTCTTCTTGCTCCAACTGGTCCTCATTCAAGTCAATATGGACCGATGCCTCCTCGGATGAATGTACATTGACATTTGACCCTTCTGTTCTTGCCCTTTTGCTACCCGACTCCTCACAAATCCCTTCCAAAGTAAGAATCTTCGACCATTTCGGCCCATTCCTCAAAACTTGCCACGCCTCTACATGCGGAAACCCGGACTTGTTATTGTATTTCCGCATATACAATGACACGACCGCCTTAAACACATCCTCGTCATTTTGGCCACTCAACATCTTACTTTTCTCAACATTGTAGATACCACAAAAACCCAACACCTTATGCTTCAAATCCTTCCATTTCGACCGACACGGTCCGCCAAAATCAGCATAGGTCATACATAATTCATATATATACATGTTAAATTTGAAAATAGTTTTTCATTTTAAAAATCTTTCACTACGATAATTAGTTAATTCTATACACTTTTTGTTACGCAATTTTGAAATGTGTATAAAATGTTGTTAAATCCAAGGGATAGATTTAGGCTACTTAATTTTTCTAGATATCGTATAACTTATAATTTTTCTGCAATGTTTTTACGACCAGACTGGACCGGCCGACTGGACCGGTCGGGCCGGGAATTGGTGAGTATAACGGTCCGGTTCTGATGTAAAAACGGTTATGCACTCGAACCGGGAATCTACGGTCGAACCAGTGAACCAGTCGAACTGATTGTTGACTTTTGGTTGACTTGGGTTAAAAGGAGATTCTAAATTGCGTACATGATTACACATACATATATATAGGGGCGGATCTATGTATCACATAGGGTACGCACTTGCATACCCTATAGAAAAAATTGATAGTGTAATAATATGACTTTTTTAGATTTTTTAAATAAGTATACATTAATGCATACCTTATAAAAAATGTGTGTATACTCTATCTTTTAGAACCAATTGAAATGAAAGGGGGAAACAACCATTATGGTGAAAATGAAGAATTTGTAAAGTTGCATGTGACGGCACAACATGTAATTAAAAATGAAGAAGAAGACACATTTACTATTCGTTATTAATTTTTCATTTTAACCCTTAAACTAATAAAAGGTTTTTCAAATTAAATATATGAGTTTCAAAATATATAATATTACCCCTTGATCTTATAATTATTTTGAGATAAGACGTGGTGTAATTATCTCCTTTTATTTAATTAGTTGTGTTACTAAACCTTTGTTATTAAATTTTAGGCAACACATTGATATTCATTTTTACGACATATTAAGGTTTAACATTTGCACTTGCTTATAAACTTTTATTAGTAAACTTATAGTCAATCGTATAAACTTTTATTAGTAAACTTATAGTCAATCGTTCATATTCAGAACCTTTTGTTAATAATTTATTTTGTATGATATTTAGACTTTCTATTTTAAAAATTGTTTATGAATTTTTCATTTATAACTTTTATTTAAAACATTTGGATATTATATAATATTTATTATATAATATTTACTTTACAACACAAATTGTTTTGCTATAAAGTAGTTAACTTGTTCATTTGTATTTATTTACATTTGCACTAGTTCATAACACTATAAACAGTATTGTATTTGTTTACACTTTTAAGTGAGTGTAAATAAATTAAAAATTTTGTCACGCTTTTTAGTGTGAAGATTTTAATGTACGTGAACAAATGAGGTGTGACAAAATAACTATGAAAGTTCACACTAAAAAATGTGAACTTTTATATATACGCACTTTAGTGTGAAGAAATTTCCACACACTTTTAATTCAATATATTTTTACACACTAAAAAACGTGACAAAATTTTTAATTTGTTCACACTCACTTAAAAGTGTGAACAAATGCAATATGATTTGTAAGGTAAACACGAGTGAACGAATATATATGTGGTTACATATTTTGTTCTTTGTTCATGAACGATTCGTTGTATTATACTAATGAATACGAATCCCATTCATGTTTGTTCGGTCCGAACCCTACTAAAATCCAAAGCGAGATACCTGGAAAAAAAATTTTTTTACTGAAAAGTGCATACCCAACTACGAATTTCTAAATCCGCCACGGCATATATTATATATACATATAAATATAAATAAAAATAAGCATAAAACCAATTAATCTCTTTTAAACCACAGTCGGTAACCACCACCGATCTCCTTTCATCGCAGTTAACAATCCGAGAACAACCACCATAGGTAGCAATTATCAGGAAACAATCTCCGAAATGTACAACTAACGCCAGTAACTACTACCGGTCTCCTTTCACCACCGTTGACAATCACCGAGAACAACAACCCAACCGCTAACAATTAACAGGAACAACCCCTGGTCTCTTTTCACCTTGAGGAACAACCATCTTCGGTCACCACCTCATCCGGATCTATAACACTAATGAGAAAACACCATCGCCAACAACCTATAAACCGCCTGCCTTTCTTAAAAACAAAAAGAAATCCCACCCATCTGTCCCGGATCTATAGCATCGGTGACCAAACACCACCGCCGACAACCTTTAAAGCCGCATTTAAGACGTCATTCTTGCCGTTAAAACCGTTGTCGGCCGAATAACATTCTTGCTTGCTGTCAGCATCATCGGTTTGTGCATCCACCCTCTAGCAGTGATGCACAACAACAGTCACGATAAACCGCCGACTTTAATCATTGAAGGAAAAAGCTGAATAAAAATCAATAGTTGGAAACGATGGTTGAGGTGGGTCTTGATGGAGGTGAAGAGTGAGAGATGTTGTGAAAAATATGTGAAGGTGAATGTAGCTAAACATGAAAGGGAAAGTGGAATAAAAGATACTTGTAATATAGAACTTCAAGAAAACTTCTTTGCTGTTCCAAAAAAAAAAAACTGAACTAAACTAAACTAAACTTCAAGAAAACTTCTTTGCTGTTCCCAAAAAAAAAAAAAAAACTTCAAGAAAACTTAATAGTGGACAAAGTTCAATACAGAGAGAATGACATCTGTTTCCACCGTTTCTAAAACCACTAAACCGGTTTTACCTAAGCAAACTTTTTTTATTTCCTATACTTTACAAATACATAGACACTTTTTTGGAAAAGAAAATGCATGAAAAATGAAGTATTATATTGTATTATTCTTATTTATTAGTTTTATATAATATTTTTATAAATATATAAAAAAAATAACAATATAAATATATAAAAAGATTAATAATATAAATAATATAATAATAACATAACATAAGTAATAATATATGTTATTTAAAGGCATTTTGGTAAATTTGTAAACATTTGGAATGTTTATTCCATTCATTTTGTGATGGAATCTTGAATTCCATGATTCAAAGAATTTGAGAGAAAGTTTGCAATTCCAATTCCATCAACTCTTCCAACCAAACATGGTAAAGTATGAAATTCAAATTTCAATTCCTATGAATTCCTGAGAATTCCGCGAACTAAACGTCCCCTAAGTTTTCTTTGTCTTACAGTAACGGTTGACATATTAAAATTATGACCCGCATTAAAGTATATGTCCGATGGTTATCCCTGACCAACGGCCAGGTATAACACTAGTTCTTTATAATGCAAGTTGGACCTTTCATTTTTTTTAGCAAATACATATTTAAAAAGATTGTATTATCACTCCACCTTTTACATCTTCTATGTATGTTATCAACTCGTCAAACAATTTTCTTATGGTTATGGTTGTGGTTGCATCTAGCGGCGTTTTGAGGGTCGTGTGATAGTGTGTAACACGAAATAGTAATAAGGATATAGAATGAGACCAAAATGTTCATGCCATCTCAAATGGTACATTCATTTTGCTGAGCGCACCGACCACCTCAGTAATACGTCAGCAAACTGTTTTAACACACTAAATCAATAAACTGAACTTATTTTACCTCTAAACCAACACATTGGAACTTAATTTATCCATGTCACATAATCATATTTGTTAAATTATTAAGTACACTGAACCACTATATTTTTGAAAAAAGGATGACCCATTTTTTGTTTGGTCTTAATTTGCCCATATGCATAATGAGAAAACAAATTGTGTTGCAAACCGAAGGTACAACGCTAACACACTGGGCTTCAGTTTGCCCAACAACCAACACATTGATATGTTTTAACCATTGGAGATAGCCTCACTTAGGGACACAAGGTTATAATTTTTTTCCAAACATTCAGTCGTATTATGACATCAGGAAAACCTTATTGTATATTGATGAAGCCTTGCATGTACTTTAAATAACAAGATGTTGATCATGGACCGTTAGAAGTGTTCGGAGTGAAAAACCTCAAGGCTTGTTATCCCAAGGATCGAACTCAAGACTTTAAGTAAAACCGAAAGTGTCTCCGACAAATTAAACTGACCATTATTGGCATGGTTATAATATATTAATATTACAAGAAATGACAATTAGTATACGTGATAGTCGTGTAAAGGAAAAGAGTTATGTTATTTACAATGCTAGCTAGGGGCATCCCTGTCACATTATAAAATATCTATACTCCTTTATAAAGCGTATTGACTTTTTTAACTTTAGAAATTAACAATTTTTTTCAGTATTCCCATAATACCCCTTAAACCATTCGTAACCGTTCACCCTTTGACTTACACTTTTTCCTGCCACATCAGTATCACCTTCTCACCTCTCACCTCTTTCACCTTCTATTTTTCTCCTTAACCATTCACCTATGGATAATGATAAATCTACCTAATTGATATGCCTAAACATATGACTAATAGTAACATGATAACATGTGGAAAAATCAGGGGCGAGATTAGGAAAGAGAATTAGTGGAGTACACATATCAAATTCTTAAGGTTTTAAGTTGATTTTTAGCCTTATAAATTAGATTGATTAATCATTTTCCTTCACCTATTATTTGGTCCCTACCTTTTTAAATTAAAAATACAATACAATTACACTATATATTTAAAATATAAATAACATGATAAAGATATCAACTTGTGGCTGTGAGTTATTCTGATAACTTGAAAGTAGTTCGTGGCTCCACAAATCAGTTAAAAGTAAGAAGAGAAAAGAAAAGGAGACCGGTGAATGGAATCACACGCACAATTTCACCTATCCATTTCACTGGCATGTGATAACTGTTCACCTGCTACGTGATGTATCACCGAGGCTATTAACCGAGCGTTACAAATGGTCTTATACCCACATTAAACATATTTTTTCTTCCTATGCAAAATACCCTTACTTAAAAATAAAACCCTTATATACCTTTATTTCCCTCATTTTCTCTAATCATTACACGCTCTCATCGACCTTGTATTATCCTCTATTGCCTCACTCGATCTCCACCACCACCTCCCTTTTATATTGTCCTTATCTTTTAGCTGCCAGAACGCACGAGCACTATGCTTGTTATTTAATATGAATATTAACAATTTATATTTCATCTCTAACGTTACAAAAATTACTTTGTATTTAGCATGCGTTATTTTACGAAAAATGATAAATTTTCTTAAATCCTCCTAAAACTGGTGATATGTATTATTCAATAATTATCTTTCCTAATCTTTACTCTTGATTTTTTCATATGTCATCATTCAATAGTTAGGAAGATTTTTAGACTATTTTGTTATGAGAATTAATCATTTATATTATTTTAGTATAATGTAGTGAAGTTGTGGTAATATTGTCTTTTCACTTTTTTCATATGAATAGTTCTCAGTTTATAAAATAATCAAATAAAATAAAAAACTGAAAATCTTCGGTGACAACTTTATGTCCATTCTTGTACCCCTATCTGACTTGTGGCGTATACATGATTTACGTGTTTTGATATTTGAAGCAAAGTTATTGGACAACAAATGGAACCTGATGGAGCGTTCCAGTTAATACGATCAAAGTATCAATAATCTTGATGAGATATCTAATAAACCTTTAGCCAAAATTTTGTTGGATGTATTATCGAAAATTCTTATTTGTTTTCTTAAATTGTCCTCTTCAGATAATTGTGTTCGTAGTTTTGTACCATCAAAAACCCTTATAGATATACAATATTATTATCAAAGTTATATGCAACTTAAATATATATTTGAATATTTTATAATTTCAAATTTTAATTAAAAAAAGAATTATCAGATAATTTGGATATCCGAAATTTAGGATAGGTATTCGAATATCGATATCCACTATTTAAAATTTCAGATACACTAAACTTTAGAAATACCTGACTTTGAACATCACTGATTAAGTAGAAGACTATAAAAATGAGACTTGGAATATATTGTTACGTTCCATTCACACTTATATTGTTACTTTGGATTCACATAATATTCTTACTTACAATTCACACTTATACCATCTACAAGGGTGTGGGTCGAATTCTTAGGCGAGAGAAACGTGTGATTTCTTGTCCGTATAAAGAATAAAGACACCTAATATGGACCACCATTATATCAACGTTAACATCAATTAAGTCATGAATTAATTCTACAAGGGTTGATGATGGCAATGCTCATGAAAACAACATTGATGAAGTGACTAGAAAACCTGGAGTCCTGGACATGTTGAAAGATACCTTTCAAATAAACACAATTATTAAACCCAACTTTCAATAATTCTTGATGAACACGATACTAAACTACCATGAACATGAAGGCATGTAACGTGTGACAGACTAACAGTATATGTATCCGTTTGCGTCGGGGTATAGCAGGGAAAGTTATTCATATGCCTATAATGATACATCATACATGCCATGATTTAACTGGTTTTACAAACTAAAGGATACAATTAAGGCTCGCCTGAGATAAGGTAGATGGTATAAAACCGACCCATTGGATATTTGAAAATAATTTCCCTTTTAAACAGAAAAAGGAAAGGATGTTGCAGGATGACTAATCTCTGTGATCAAAACTCCCAAGAATGCATGGAATCCATGCCAATACGCCACTTCTAACAAGTAATCAATATTGAGCACTTTCATATGGTTACCAAAGAGATTGCAGACACATAACTAAGGAGTGCAGTAAGCATTTTTAGCAGATAAAAGCTTACTTGGCTTGAGTTCGTTGCGGGTCACATGTCTCTGAGCAACACACGGAAAGATGAAGCCTTTTCGTTCATTCCAACTTCTTCAAATGCATTTGTAAGCCTATCACATACAGACATGTCAAAGTCGGTTGTAGCAGATGTCTTCCATTGACTAATCACTTCATCAACCTTATTGAAATGGCCAAGCATCAAATATGCAGATAATATGCATGCATAGTTTCTGCTGATCATTTTTTGGTTAGTCATTTTTAAGGATCTCCATATTCGATCAAGTGTATCCTTATTTCCCAAAGCACAGTGAAGTATAATAAGAAAGTCATAAGTTATCCATTCTCTTTGTGTGATACCCTTCTCAATTTCAACAACAGAGTTAACCTTTGAATCGACTAGTTGACCTGATGTAAGATAGATTTTTACAAGATTCACATACCTTGCCCAACTCTCACTCGGGCCAAGCTCACGAGCAGCCATTTCATCAAGAATGTTTCTAACGTCATCAATCTGTAAAGCTGAAGCACACGAACTTATCAACAGGTTGTAAGTATAAATATCTGGAGAAACATTCTGCTTTTTCATTTCTTCAACAACCAAAGAGACCTTTTCCGCTAGTCCAACTGACGTATATAATGTCATTAGCTCATTGTATATCATTGCACTCAATGGAATATTAGACTCTTTCATCCTTTCATAGAGATCTTCTGCCTTATCTGTTAATTTTGATGCGGCATAACAATGAAGAAGAGCAGTGTAAGTTTCAGTTGTTTTGGCACTGAGAGGTAGACTTTCAAAATAGCGTTCGGCAGCATCTATACCAAAAACTTTGGCCATTAAGTCGATACGGAATGCATAGTCTGAGTCAGATAATTCGAACTCTCCACGTGAAACCATCCACTCGGACAACTGCAAAATGCACACATTCTTTCATCATTATTGTATTAGTAATATCATGTTTTTCAACAACTACGTGTACTGAAATGCAATCATTATCCAAAAACTATTAAATCATAGCGGGTTAGAAAAGTAGTATGCATAAAAAAACCTTCAATTATAAAGAACACCTCAAAGTGTTGTCTATTAAGTTACTGCAGCATTTTGCTTCAGTAATTCAACCTTTGCAACTGAACCTATGGGCAATGCCAATTGATGGTATTCCATTGCTAAAAAAATTCATTACAACGTAACATAATACATACAAAAAGCCTAACACAATTTCAAAACAATTCACCTGCTTCTTTGTTGTATAAGACTATAGATTGGTTAGTAAGTTTAAAGGAAAATAGTCAAAACATTACCCTTAACTTTTCCAAAAGAGATATCGATGCAGTCATTCACCAAAAGAGACTACTGGATATATAAATCTCATGTCGACCACAGGAACCATAAAACATGGGACTACAAACACAACCAATCTAACCCAACTACAAACCATACACCAACAAACCATCTTTTTATGACGACTTTTATGGTTTAATGTTCAGTCTACACATAAAAATACTCTTCTATATATTACAACAAGCGATACATACAAATTAATGATGTAAACGATAAATTTTGTCTCAAAAAGACAAACCGTGAAATAGGTTAAATAACCATCTTGAATGACCTAATTATGAAGAAGATGAAAAGAAAGTTCGATGATCCAGAAGAAACAAACGACAAAGTATGCAGTTATTCTAAGCAATAGACCCTATTTTTACCAACATTGCACCTTTTCAAGAATATTTACCTTGGCTTATCCGTCCATTAAAATTCCTAAAATCCAATAAGCACAGATTATGAACTCGACCTTAAAAAATCAAACATCACTCCAAAACCCTCACAAAATCAATCACATCGTATTAGGAACAAGATAAAAAGAAAGTTACGTTGTCCAGAAAAAACAAACGAAAAAGTATGCGGCAAATCTAAGCAACAAAACCATGTTTTCACTAACATTGCACGTTTCAAGAACGTTTACCTTAGCTTACTTTCTGGGTTTAACTTATCGGTCTATTGAAATTCCTAAAACTCAACAAAACTTATGAACTCGACCTTAAACAATCAAGCATCATTTTCAGAAAAATCACAAAATCAATGACATAAGGTTCATATAAAACTAAAAACAACACAATTATATAAGAAATACACATAAGTAAGGCCAAATGTCAAACCTCAAGAGCATGTTTAAACCGATGTTCTTTCCTCAATTCTTTCGAAATCTGACGAAGATCATGTATCGTAATCTGATTTCCTTCATTAACCCATTTCTCAATCACATTAGTTGCACTACGTTTGGGTAATCTAAGCCTGAAAATCCTACTCCTCAAATCACTCCCACCCGAATAATCCGGGTCATCTTCCGGACCCATTTCGGGTTTCGTAACAACTGAAGATGTAAATCTTTGTACTAACCCATTTGTTTTCTTATGGTTTCTGAAATACCCAACAATTTAAAACACATAATTAATTAGAAAAACCAAAAATATATACGAGTATTAATAAAAATATTGGGGTTTGCAAGAAAGTGAAAATTAATATTGATATTTTGATATATAATATAATGAAAAGAAAAGAAAAACAAAGTGAGTGTTTTTTTAAGGTTGTACCTGATAAAACCGGTGAAGAGTGATCTAGCAGCCGCCATGTTTGAAGTAGCACAGATTAAAGTTTAGATTGAAATGAATGGGATTTATGTTGATTTTTAACGAAACAAAAAATGAAAAATAATATGATAGAAAAAAAATATATTGTCAGAAGTGGGATTTGAACCCACGCCCTCGTTAGAGGACCAGAACTTGAGTCTGGCGCCTTAGACCACTCGGCCATCCTGACTTTGTTGTTATGTTAAATTTGATAATCAATATATAGAAACACTTGTCGTTTAAAGTAAGGAATCCCTACATTATATAAATCCCTCTTGAAAAAAAGATAGTTACTGCCTATGTGGCATGTTTTATAATACAAGAAACCTCAAAAATCCCTCTTATATTTCCCCATTCACGGTCTACGGATTAGTTATTTGAGAAGGCGGTTACTCAGTTATTTAGGAAAAGCGGTTAACAGAGCCTTCAATCTTCTCGGCTACAACCCATCATCCATATATTTTTACCCGTAACTGCTTCACGCTTCACCTTCCATCTATTTCTCTTTCTCTAACAATTCGTCTCTTCTAAATTATGAAAAACCTAATTCGTCTTTCTTTGGCATTTGAGTGACAAGAAGGATGATTCCAAGGTATTGTTTTGTTATTATTATTTTTATAATTATTCTAATTGAGATTTTCGTGATGACATGTTGATTTTACTCAGGGATTAAGAGAAATTATCCGCTTAATTGATGACGATGAACTTGATGATGATGACATGTTCTTTCTGGTCTTTGACAATGGTAAATCGTCACAAAATGGTTCGATTGCTTTGAAATATGTCTTATTTGTTTTAGCTTTTTATGAAAACTAATATTATTCTTCTTTCATACTAAATTATAATTTCAGTTTAATGTTGGTTTTTTGTGAATAATAACTTAGATGAGATCTTTTCAGTGGGTTTTTGTAATTTGAATGTGGCCAAAGTTTAATTGGATTTGATGTGTAAAATGCAGATGAACCATTTAACTGATCATAATTCAACCGATTGTCGTAGGGTTTTTTCTATGTCAAGGTTAGTTTTTCTTCTTTTATTTATTTAATGTATTTCAAAATTTTGTAAAGAGAATTGATGGCTGCTATATGTAAAATCATCTCATGATAGATAACAATGTCCTTGCTGAAAAAGCAGAGTCATGTCCATATGGTAATATGTATTGTTTCAGCCTTGACATTGAAACATTCATAGCTAGAGTGAAAGTTATTTGCTGTTTTTTTTTTCATGAAACGAACGTTGATGATGATACTTGAGATATGTTTTCATATATATATATATATATATGTATTGTGAATTATTTCCGTGTCCCTCTTTTCCCCTCTCATTCTTTTTTCTTTTTTTTCTACACAATCCATCTTCATGATTCAGTTGTGAATTATCAACGGCACTAAAAACGAATTAGGATTGCATTTGAGTGATTCAAGGTACTTTTCTTTTGCTATTATCGCCATATCAATCTGTTCTTTGTTATTGTTAATCGTTTCAAACTCTAGAAATTAGATGTAGAATTATTTGATTTGTCTTGCCTTCACGGTCTTCACTTTTCATGTCAGAAGTTTACTAAATTTTTATGCTTTATATAAAAATCAGTTGAGAATCTTATATATATATATCTAAAGTTGTAAGCATGAATTCAATGTTGTAGGATTAAGAATTGATTAGGGTTTAAAATAATTTACTCGGAATTTATGATTTCACTTGGGTTATTGGGTTAATCTACTTTATTTTGGAGTTGCAGTTAATTTGTGGGTCTATCTTATCAAGCATGTATGTAATCAATTCTAAAACCAAATTTTATGAAGGTATTTATGATTTTACTGTGGTTTGATTTTAATTTAGTGGTAAATTTCAATTCTTGATGTGCTTTTTTGCTATGAAGCTTCTTTGCATCAATGTAATAGGTGTAATAATTATTTGATTAGTAATTGTTTTGTTTAATGAAATAGGGATTGTGATATGAGGTTCTGGGAGTCATCTCAATGATAAAGCCTTATGAGTGAGATAACACAATACAAACTTTGAAGTAGTTGAAGTCACGTTTGGAGTGGAAGAATGTTTTAAATGATGAGTGTTAATGAATGTTTGGCAACTAAAGAGGCAGCTGTTACAAAAGATATTTCCATATCCCTCAACATTCTCTTTTTCATAATAAAGAATTTACCTCAAACAATCATTTGGTCTTGGACTCCTGGCTTCCCCTTTAAATTTTTTCTTTTAGTGTGTACATGTGTGTTTCTTTTGGTTAACTTATCATCGAATTGGTTTTGACTTTTATTTGTTTATATAATCCTGCAGGAGGTTTTCAGAGGATACCGTAAAAGGAGCAAAAATTCGGAGTTAACTTCTGGATTTTATTTATTTACAGGTTTGTTTTCTTATTGTTGTTTTCCTAAAGGTCACAACTATGCAACTTTTTGAGGTAATTTTTCTTTTTAACTTATTATATGATCTCATTTGTGGTATGTATACTTATGAAAAGTCAGGCCATTTTGGATATAATCTATATGTGTATATTGGGATTTGGGAACAGAAGGTTAAATCAGAGTAAGAAGATATGGGATTTGACAAAACACACTAATTTGTATTGAAAGTGTTTTCCGTTTATGAGGCAGTAGTGCTTTGTGTGTTACGGTCCGTATTTCTTTTATATATGTATGACCCCCATCCACTAATTTGATATATGTTTACCAAAAACTATCATACATGGTATCCTGATAGTGTTTTTGTTTTCAATGGATGCAATTATTTCTATATAGTTAAAACTCTAAACCCGGTATTGCATTTTGGTTATTACTAAGATAGATTGTGGGTATATTTCAGGAAAATGTGGAAGGTGGTGGCAACACGGTATGGGTGAAGTTGGTGCAATTGGGACAGTTTTGGAAGGGCTGACCTTTGCAACTGTTTTGGATGACAGTGGCAAAAATTTGGATGCCGTGAGCTTAGTTTTGTTCAAATTACAAAAGCAAATTGAGTGTGGAAACACTCTCACCCGTATCCAATGAACATGTGTGGTAATAAAAGAACCATAAGATGAATAAAAAGAGGGGGAGATGGATTTTTTATAATGGACATGTGAGATAAAGGGTCCAGGGTTGGTTCGCGTGGCACTGCCAAATTTATTAATGGCCAAAATAGGTAGCGTTGGCCGCCAGTTTTGTAAGACCAGTTTTCTTCGTCAATACATCTTAACCTTTTTTTCTAAATAAATTGATTTAAGACGTAACAAGCATCAAGCCATCAAGTACGAGCTAGGCGAGCATCAACCCATTTAGCCTATTTGACCTCTTCCATTTTGTGCCAAGTTCTAATATATAACTAAGAAATTTTTGCTATCATCCCCTCCCTAAATTCATCAATGATCATCTGACGCCTTCCATTCTGATTACTTGCAGTGGCAGATCGGGCGAATATTCAAGTGTGGGAATGCAGGAAAGTTATGTTCATCACCGGTGCAAGAATTTATAAGCAAATCGAAGACCCACCTCATGTCACGGACTTGAAGGGGTACACTCTTGATCTTTAACCATTGTATTACGACATTGTTTTTAAATAAGATGATTGATTTGCCTTAAGCAAACTGATAAATACCCGAGTCGCTAAATAAGACACTGTAAGTAACCCAAAAGATGGTAAGTCCTTTTATGTATTTGGCATAATGTTTTAAAGTATAAATCAAGAACGGTATTGTGGATGGCCAAATCTAACAATTTCATAAAAATCATAGGATGCTGTGAAAATGAGATGACGCGAGGAACATGGAAATCTTCTAAGGAACATAATCCATTTATCTCCATTGGTAATGCTTTCATCTTATGTGTATCAAACTATCAGTGTATGACGTAAACAATGCGTTCTTCCACCTGGCCGTTCACCATTATTCATGTTCTCTAAAAACGTTTTAAGAAACAATTATGTTGTTGTGTAACAATCTGATAGATAATCTTTCCGGTTTCAACGAATGTGTATCACATGCGGTCTCTACCCATAGGCTTGGTATTGTGACTTAACTTTTACAATAAACAAGTGCAGGTGTAGAATCTACCATGAAGCTACCCGTATCACAACACCTCATACGTGGTCATCTGAAAAACTGGAGTAGTACAGTACACATAAGAGGTATCTATTGAATTTCTTAAAAAGTGCTCTTTCATTTCCAACTTTTGGTGTATGAAACTGGTTGATTACTTCAACTGGAAAGCCAATTACCAATATGACTTTTTGCCGACTTTGTATGCTTATTAAAAATCAATATATTTTCGTTTCCATTTTGTCGTAAAATTTTCATTAAATTATGGTTCAAAGGAGAAGATGCATTAGAGACAACTCAAAGTATTCGCTATGTGTTCTTTGATGGAACCAGTACTTTAACCCAGAAGAGGTTTATATGTTCATGCTACTCAAGTTTTATTATGTATCAAGTATTTCAACTTTTCAGTCTAAATGACAATGTTTGCAAGTATCGACATTTTCACCTGAACTATTCTTGATTTTAACGAAAAACATAGGATGATGAATTAAAAACTGGGCTGGTGGGTCAGTGTCATGGGTTAAGAAGGGCCATATCTTTACTTCCATATAATCTTTCTTAATGCATACTTGAACTTAAGGTGGCTGTTTAGACACAATTACTTTATGCGCCGGTCAATCTGGTTTGTACCAGATTATATGGATTGAAGGCTAAAGTGTATTATTGATGCGTACCACCAAGTAAATTGGTTTGTTTGTCATTGTCATCATTTTTTTAAATCATATTTCACCTGCTGATAATTTATATTTTGTTGCGATCGGACATTCAGACCCTTTACCCAACCTGCCTGTTATGTTTTCTTTGAATTCTTCCCTATGGTCCTTGAAATTCAGGAGAATCTGTCTTTGATTTTTTAAAAAGCCATTCCATTACTTAATGGCATGTAAATGTAACGAGCTTTCGTATCAACATAGAAGTCCCTATGTGATAACTTATGATAACATACTCAGGTAACCTGGTTCCTTATTTGGTTATAAAATACACTTATAAAACAGGACTTTGAGCATTGGTCTTGATCGTTCCCTATAATAGAAATTGACCCTTTACTTCTATCCTACACATTTCTGATTCCTGTGTCTTTTATCTGCATCATTCTCATTTAACTGTTGTGCATATGATTTCTAATTTGGAGAAGACTAGGACAATGCTAGAAGAAGATACGAGGACTGTTGTTAGTTTTAGTAGTTGGGCACCTGGAACTAGAGTTGACAACAAAAAGTGTTACTTGAAACTTGCAATTCTGTTGGTGTTGCAGGGATGAGCTATTGAAAAGTACACAATCATTGGTTATATACCTTGCAAAGAATTACAACTATCAAGGAATAGCCTTAAAAGATTTAATCCAGGTTTGCTTTAACCACACATGTAAATTTCACCTTTGCATTTGTTTAATAGAGAAAACAAACTTATTCTGGATCTTCACTTACTAGAAGTGGTGAAATGGGAAAGTCAAGTGGGTTGGGTAAACATCAATACGGTCTGGTTCAAAACTCGAAAGCTTTAACTTTTTGGTACGAGTTGGATTAGGCTCTTGTAAGTGGACAAAAGAGTCACTATGACATTTGCTTATAATGGGGAACAACCTATTTTTAAAGTAAATTAGTCCAAAATTAACCTCTACTTTATTTTTCTGCACTACACACTACACATCACGATAGTTTAAGGAATTAGTAAATGTTGCAGAGATCATGCCGAAGTGTGAACTTTTTCTTTGTGAACTCAGAATCTTTGAGCATCAACAGATGGTTACTTCAAGCAAAAAGCTTTTTAGTCACATATCTGGTTGTAACTCGGTTAAGTGATGGAAATTTTGACCAGGCCTGTCGGATTGCCCCCTAGCACTAATTTTCAAAACCTGGTTCTGTTTATGAATAAGAAGCCTATCAGATATTATTGCAACATGTTATCTCAAAAGTTATATGATTATTTGAAGAAATAATTTAGGAGCTTTGTTGCATTGAAAATACGTAGTGGGTCATTTTTTATTTCTCAAGGCTTCAACCCATTTAATTTACCAGGTATGAAAGTAGCAAGTTATTCTTTTAATCCATTTAGCGTGGAAACAAACCCATATCAAAAATTAATTGTTAAATGTTGTCACGTGACACAATTGTTGGCATAAGGGTGCAGTCCTTTAACACGTTATTTGCGTTTTTGAACAGGGATGGGGAATCTATAACATGTCTCATGGGATGGGGAAAAAAGAATGAGAGTATGGAGTTCCGAAATGGAGGCAATTTACTCTTTTGATATAATTTGACTAAAATGAATTTACGATATAAGAGGGAAGGATCCAAAATACAAGATGGTAGAAGATGCAAGAGAGTATGAAGTTGTGTGCCTGTGTATGGATATCCGCCACATATCACTGCACCACACATCCATCCTCACTCTCCGACTGCAACCTAACCACCCTGATCACCACCTATGCCTTGCTCGGCTTGCCAGGAAGTACAAACTTTCTGTTATAAATTATCTGTTGTTTGTTTATAAGTTAATGGCTTAGTGTTTATTGAAACCATATATGCAAATTGTTGGATTAATCAGGTTTCGTTCACGGGACACAGCTCAACAGGTACGAGTCACTGGTCAATTCATACGGGTCATGGGCTGTAGTATTGAAGAAAAAGGTATTGCCCAAATGGATACCTCTGCTGTATATAATATTGATATATGTTTGTCTCTCAGGTTGCGAGATGAGGTCCGAAACCTTGAGTGTTCATTGAAATGTCTACACGAGGCTGTTGCTGACTTGGTACACATTTATGTTAACAAAAAGCACTTTTTTAGGGCGAAGGTAAGTTCAATTGCTTAAAAGGCTTGAGTAAGTTTGTTGAGTTAATATTATTCTCATTTTGTTTCTAAAATATATTGTAAGAGTATAAGGATGTAGTATCCCCTCCTTTTTACGTTAGTCCTCTTGACCTCGGACCAAAGTCTGCTGAAAAGTTAGAACCGGGTTGCATGAATATTGCAAAATATATGCTAAGAACTACTGTTTCATGCAGCTGATTTGTAGCAACCAAGCTTATGCAAAGCCATATTATAATCTTAGCAGAGCCAACAGAGGGTTCCTTATCATTATCAGAGGTAGGATCGTTCTATACCAAAAGCCCAAAACCATCGACACATTGAGTCTATGGTCCAAGAATCGTGAAATCCATGTTTTTAGAATGGTCAGTTTTTTATTTTATTTTATTTTTTTAATTCTATCGTTATATATGTTGCATAAATCACCAAGTTATTCAGGATTAGAGAGGATTAGAGGTGGTGAAACAGATAGGTAGAGGTAGACGTAGACGGGTCAAATGGATTGGACTAAGAAGAGTCACGATCTGTCAATGCTTTTGAATTTTGGATTTCTTGGATGCTCAGTTTTGTCGAGTTTAAGTATGAAAGTTTGTATTTTTTGTATAACGGCATTCAAGAGAGTTTGTCTTGATACCCCATACTCTTATTTGTATTTTTCTTATAACGGCACTCTATACATTTATTAAAGTAACTTAGTCCAGGATTTGGTAACCATCTAAATAATTTCCGTCATTATCAGTAATGATGCCCATTCTTTTTTTTTTTTTTTGGGTGGAACAAATGATTAATTGTGGCACACATGAGTAAGTTATATGCTAAAACTTTGTCATATAGTGTGGCAACATTAGTCTGTTAGACGGTATTTGGTACGGGATGGGTGAGCTTGCTCGGAGATTTTTTGTGTACATAAGAGATGACTATAAATAAAGGATTATAATGATAACCTTGGTGAAACCTGACATTAGGTGAGGCTTGCTGCTGTATTATTTTTTGAATAAATTTCATGAAAGGAATGAAACTCTTATGGGCCAAATTAACTTGAAATCACTCATTTGAATTCTTAAACCACCCAATTTAACTCATTAAATTTTTTATATTTTTTTTTTTTTGTCGGTCTCCATTTCTACCTGATTCTGTGACTTTTCTAATGATGTGCCATTAGATGTAAGCGGACAAAAAGACCAATAGGGCAGTGGACTTCAAAAATTTTTGTTCATTACTTCATTCTTTTTAAATTGAAATGTATGTACTCAAGCATATTTTTCTTTTTGTTTATATTGCCCAAACTGTCAAACTACACTGTATATACAAAATGGGTGGGTTGGGTAGAAAATCCAACTATGGAATGTTTGTAATTGTGAAGTTTTTGAAGGTTTCAGCCCTATCTCGCAAGTAGATCTAACATGAAGTACTTAAGCGACAAATGCATTTGAGATTTTGATACGCTTTTAGTTAGTACAAAGACTATGGTTAAGAATAGTCGATTAGAAAAAAGTTAGTGGTGGTGCCAATCTGTAAGATGTTTTTCTCTTCGTTGTAAAGTTTTCAGCTTATGAATGTCATTATAAATAATTTCAGCACCAACCATATTGAGTAAAAAAAATGGTCTTCACGATTCAAACATTAAATTCTAATTCAGTAGGTAAGTAGGTTGTTCTCTTGGATTGCAGGTTGTGCTCTTCAGTTGCATTATACTCGGGTATGTTTAATGGTAAGTCTTTTGTGTAAAGTGAAGGGGTGGCAGGTGGCTTAATATGAACTATATGGTTGTAAGTAAGATGGTTAATGTTTGTAGAGGTGAGATGCATATTTTTGTATTTTGGATTAATGTGGGTCAATGGAAAAGGTATGGAAATGATAGTACCATGTCGATGTTAAAAATTCGACAATATAATGCTCAAAATACAACACGACTATTGTAAGATGTCATTCGACTATTTATGATATTGTTCGTTTCTTATTGCCTCATTTTGTTTTATCTTATTTGCAGGACCACCAAACTGCACAATACATCCTCAAGAAGTTTGAGCGTCACACCCTTACCACACACATATCAAGTGAGACACCAAAGCAATTGATGATGATACTCACCTACATATAGTATACACCTGCAATCGTTTCTGGAACAAACCCGACCTCAGTGAGACAAAATATTCAAGTTTTAGTTAAATGAACACAAGTGCATCTAAGGTCACTAAGCTTATTTTCAAGTCTACTTAGCTCTTTGTGATTGTGTTTTGAACAACACAACTTTTTTGATAGCCAAACACATTCTCTGGAAAGCTGTTACCATATAATTCTTTTATTTTGAACTCCACTATTATACGGATTGTTGTTTTGATCTAGGATGTGTAACTGCAATATGTGTTGCATGTTAAAAAAAAAATTATGAAGCTTTTATTAGTCATGTTGTAATTAAACACTTTTGCAATCGATAATGACACACATTGGTATTTTGGTTGTTTTGTTAATCGTAATTGAATTATAAATTGTCTTAATAAAACTCTCCAATTTTGTTATTCCGGGACAACATACCTCTTATATTATCTTTATCTTATTATATCTATTACTACTATGTCACCTTCACAAACTTTCAACCATTTGTATCTCCTCTACCTCGAAATCAGTTGCCATTCCCAACATGCAATACACGGGCTTCAAGCCTATTATAATATAAAGATACCATGGTATACGATACCCATAACACATATTTTATACAACCTCTTCACAGTGATAGACTGGTAGCAATTAAAAAACCACAACATTATACAAAGCAATAAAATTGATACTTGCAACAATTTCACTTTGATATGTAGTTTGTGGCTTTTTATGTTTAGTTATATGGTAATAGGGGATAACTTAGATAATGTTAACATTATTTTGGTTAGATGATGTTGTTCTTATAAACCATAAAAATCATGGGGGATTTTTGACATGTGTAGAAAATGATTTAAGTGAGTTTGTGAGAGCAACATCATCTAAGATTTATGATGTTAACATCATCTAACATTTTCCCATGGTAATATTATGTTCACATGGATCTATAATCGACGCCATTGAAATTTACCTTCCTATGCATGATGTTATTGGCTTACACAATTATGTTTCTATTAATTACTTAAAGAATAAAGTTTGAAAAATTGCTTACGACTGCAAACGCATCGCGCAGGTCTAAGCACTAGTGTAAATATATTCACGTACATGATCGTAATGTTTGGATCTTTACTTATAAATTACTAGATTAAACATAGATTAAACCCATGCATTGTATGGTAAGATAATTAGTTATAATCTTTAAATAGAAAGCTCATATTATATTGTCATACAAAATACTCTTTCTGTCCCATATTAAATGTCCAATTTTAACTTGTCAAGTCTTTTGCTTGCAACTTTGACCATAAATATCTTTTTTTGTGTTATATAATAGTTGAGGAAAGTTATTCAAATTAAAAGTACATTGAAAACTCAATCCGTCCATATATTTTATATGAACTGTTATATGATATAGACAAATATTTTTGCGGTCAAAGTTTAAAGCGGAAGATTTAACAAGTCAAAATTGGACATTTAATATAGGACGGAAGAAGTAATAATTTTATCTATCAATTTAGAGTATGAGATAACAATATATTTCAACATCAATGATAATGTATACAAATGTATAATTACTTATTAAAATAATGAGCATGGTACCCGAGCAATGCGGCGGTAGTGGTGGGGAAGGCGGTCTAGTGGTGTTGGTGATAGTAGTATTCGTGGTGGCGGTGTTAAGTGGTGTAGGTTGATGTAATTGTAAAAGTAAAAATTAATTCATTTAATGTTAATTATTAAAGTGTTTAAAGTGTTAATTATTAAAATAATTAGAGTTTAAAGTGTTAATTATTAAAATAAAGGTTTATAATGTAAATTAATTCATTTAAAGGCTAAAAGTAAAAAGTCAAGGGCAATTCTGGTAATTCAAAGGTAGAATTACTTAAAAAAAGGTTTTTTCTTTATAAGGAAATATAGATAACAATTTTATATAAAATGTAGTTATTAATAAATAAATATTTCAATTTAAATGCAAAAAGCTTAACCAAATCAGTTATTATAATTATTATAATACTATTAATATCTTCATTATTTTTTATATGTATCAAATAGTAACCATTATTATATTATTATTGTTATTACCATTATTTTTTTTTAATGTATCAAATAGTAACCATTAGAATTAATTTAATTAATTTAAACTGTATTTATCTTATATATATATAAATGCAATATTTTTGTTAGACTTATATTATATTTAGAATAATTTATAAGTAACTTATAAATCAAGTCTGAAAAGTTTGTATAATCATAATGACATTATCATCAAATATTCTAGAAAATTACTGAACTAATAATAATTAAAAAAAAACTAATTATAATGTTTTGTGCAATTGATTAGCAAAATACATGCCAAAATGCAACAAACAAAGACACAATATATTCAAAACAGATCCAAAAATAATTTTAAATAGAATAAATGATCAAAATATCATATAGAAGTTTGTTATAATATGAAGAAAAGAATTGATAGAGAAAGAGAGGTAATTCTATTAATCATCAAATAGGGTTACAATATAGTCTTGTATTTATAGGCTCCAATAGAATATTCTAAAGAATATGCCAAGACATTAATAAGGAAGTGAATATCCATACAATAATAAAATATTCATAATACTCCCCCTTGGATATTCACAAGTTATTATACGCAAATATGGTGTTTGCTGCCTCATTAAAAGCCTTACCAAGAAAAACCCAGTGGGATAAAAACTCGGTGAAGGGAAAAAGAGTGCAGCGTGTATAATACTCCCCTTCATTTGAATATCCGTCTTCAAAATATTGAATATCGATCTTGTATACAAATGACTTAATAGTCTGCCAATTTATTGCTCAATCAGGTTTTATGAAGATTGATTGTGTCACCGTTTTGTTGATCATATGTTGAGATTGAATCTATCATCGTCTAAGCTTGATCTATGTACATCACACTATCTTCAAATGATACTGTTGAATATTTCTTGCCAATATCGTGAACACATTCTTCTTGAGCATCTTCATTATTTATCTTTGACCATGATCATCTTCGTAGTTTGATGCAACTGTTAAGGACTGCTTCTCCATGAATTATGTAGTGTCACCATTTGTGAAAAACTAAATTGTTGTGACCGTGCTTTAAGCGGATGAGACAAATATCTAGAATCAACATATCCAATCATCTTTGCAAGTGAACTCTTTTGATCAAATAATCTCAAATCTCATGTATCGAAGTATGTCTTCAGTTTCATCCAGCGTAGCTTGTTGATTCGGAGCCATTTATTTCTAATACATTTATAGAATGATGTAATATCGGGGATATGCAATACTATCATTAGTACTAATAAAATACATCAATGTCCCATTTGCGGTTCGAAAACCGATAATAGCTTAATGAATAAGCCTTGCCAATGTTGAAGCTCTTTAACCTTTCGTCGATGTACTTTCATAAATAGACAAAAATCTCATTCAATTTATGCTCGATTTTTCGAGATGATACAACACTAAGTTGTAGTATATCCATCTCTTCATGAGATTCACTTATATGAATTTTGACATCCATTCATTAATTATTTATAAATCTCCCCCTTGGATGTCTAATTCGCAAATTGATGATATTGCATGTAGACAATTGTGCCATACACATATCTTGTTTTTTCATATAATGACATAATAATCTTAAAACCAATATCGTTCAAAAGAACCATTCATAAATATGTTGATCATGAAAATTATGATACATGCTCCAAGCATTATATATACATGTGAAACTTTAAGCCATTTGCAGGCTCTATTAATAGCAAGGAGATACAAATAACTATTTGTATATCACGGTATTCAAATCTACCAATAATATGATCAACCATGGGAGAAATATATCTAGGTCTTTGCGAAAATCTATTGTAACATCAATTGTGCCATATACGTCAATATATCAATTTCTCATTTCGCTTTAGCACAAAGACCGATAAAGTATGCTACACATTCTTATATATGAACTTCATGTCCAAAAATTCGTGCACGATTAGAGGCTTTAAATATTTAGTAGCAATGTGCGTCTTGCTATTTTAGTCAACGTATCTCAAATTATTGCACCTCATAGCATATATGCTCTTAAAATTTGCACGCATAGTATTAAGCGCCTTATAGTATACATAATTGTTTTCAATATCAATCTTATTTCAATTTCATGCTTTCGATTCAATCAATACTTGACATGATAACTTTTTTGTAAGAGATCTCTTCATTATTCAAATATCATTGGTTTCATATGAAGCATCATGTCTATTGTCTCTTTAAGACACATGTTTGGGTCTTTTTACCTCGATATAACCATCATAATGATTGCTCCTTTTATTTTTGAGGCTTTTTATTTGGAATCGATATCCTTTTGTGCGCATGCCATTGACTCATATCAGTCGTCAGTTTTTAGATACCATCAATTTGGAGCATTGAAATCTGTATATGGCTTTATTTGATTTAGTGAGCGTGTAAGTTAATTGTCAAACTCAAGTGAATCAATCATCATATGAACCTTATGTTCTTGTTAGTAAGTTCACACAATAATCATTATAAATTGTTTGATCTCTCCCCCTGAATAGATTCCTCTTTTGAAATACATATATATGCATTGGCATAGAATATATACCATATCCAAGATAACGGGGAGGAACTATTTTATTTTGTTGGCATGATGCATGATCATATTGTATAGAGACTTTGCCCAAACATATAATTCATAGTTTTGCTCTCATAATCATTTAATTTGCAATAGACGCTTAATAAGCTCTTTAAAATTTACCACCATTTACGAATACTCGCAATCTTATTAGCTAAGCCATTATTGAAGCAACGTTCATGTTAAGCTTTTCATGATATATGACCATTTAGACGATGCATCGCTTTTGAATAACTAAATGGTATATTAGATGTATAGGCCACATACATCCTCTTATATCATCTTTAGATATATAAGGGAATTAGTCCCCACTTGGCTAGCAATTGGTGAATAACTGATATATTCCAAGAGCTTATAAACTCATTACTTTGAAGAATCTACGGATTCTCTTTTGCATCATATATAGATCCGGGATGGTCTCACCGCTCATGCCAAACAATAATAACAAAATCATGGCTCATAAACTTCTCGTTGTGACCATATGCGATTCGAGTATATTATGTATTGCATAATTCATATACAACGATGAGTGCATCATGACTCTTAAAAGTTGTTCCTTTTAATTATTATATATTAGCTATCAAAGTAGCTCTTTAGGAACCAACAATATGTCAATAATATGACAAAATGCATATATAAACTTCTTTGAAGTGAAAGAACGACGTATTGTATATAGCCATTTTTCTTTAGTCACTAATAATTTGGTCACTCATTGTGACAACTCGTGTTCATAATAGAAACACTATTAGAAGTGAACTCTCATGTTCATTTGATCATATGGTGTCATCTCGTGTTCTTTAAAAGAAACACCTTGATATTTGAATTTCCATGACCATGATACATATTGAGCATTCTGATTGCATGAAATTGCATTCACTTTAGTGAATGGATACCACACCGTTAGACAGCTTTATAAAATTTATATCAAGTTTATATTTCATGAGCATCCAGGCGAAGTTGTACTCGCTTATAATTTACAAATTTTGCAACTTCACGTGCAACTAATTATAGCGAGATTGTAAAAGAGTCACATGTTTGTGATTTTCATATATTCTTATGACCATTGTCATGAACTTTGATGTGCTCTCATATTGAGCTCTTCTAAATATTCCCCATAATTATATGGAGTTAGATGGATCATATAGACAATAGTATGAATTACAAACAACGATAAATTTCACATAGCTTGATGATTATAGTCAATCTTTAGTCAAAGAACACTAAGTATAAAAATAAAAATATATTTGAATATATTATAAAACTGTAATAATAAAGTAAAAATCAATTTATGACTTTTCTTTTCAAGAAAGAGTTATTACAAATATCTATTTGTTTCTCAAATATGTATAAAAAAAACTGTTTTTCAAACCATGAAATTCATGTATATTAATTCATCATGGTAGTTCATGTCAAGTATTTGACAAATTGCATGGTATTCGATAACCATGTTGCGTAATAAACTGATGTTACTAGCAAACCATAATTCCATCATACAAATCAGTAACTTCTGATTACGATTTTTGATCCAACAAAATAAAAAATTATAGCTCGTTGCACAATAATTATTAGTTATGATTCCCAACGAAGAATCATTAAGAGCTTTTGAACTACATGAGGTAGTTTATTAACATGACAAATAATGTCAAAAATCAAATAAACGATAGCTATTTTTGCTTTGAATGTGTTCAAAGAATCACACAAGAACCTTTTGTTCTTTATTATATATGAACTACATATAGTAGTTTTATTCAATAACTTATAGTTATGCATGCTTCCAACGGGTCTTTCACCGCTAGATATTCAAGCGTTGACATGATTCAACTCTTTCATCTTTATATATGCGCTTTTCGAATCCTAATGGAGATGATGTTGGAAAAAATCATTGATTTTGCATGCTCTTGCAAAGAGGTCTTATCACCAACTTTAATTGTTTTCCAACATTATTTGGAGATTGATGGATTCGATATATCAATAATAATTATTTCTAACTGTGCAAAGATTTTTCATTGTAACTACAAATCAAGAGAATATGTAATCACTTGTAGCTCTTGCATAATAAACCTTAGTTTATTAGCCTCATATTGAGATCAATTGTCATTGTAAATAACCGTTGTCATTTACTTTGATGAGCTACAATTATTTATGCTTTGAATAAATTCAAAGAGTAGCAAAGAATTACATGTTCTTTTAACATAACTTTTAAGTTTCTTATGCATAACCGTAGTTATAATTCACCTTAGTGAATAACAAAAAAATTAATGAGTAAGGAAACCTTGAAGTTTCTTTTGCATAACCGTAGTTATGATTCATTTTTGTGAATAACAAAGAACAATGTTCATTTATTGCATAACTAATGTTATGAAATCATTAATTGCTTCAAGCAATCTTAAAAATTAATAAAGTGAAACCTTAAGTTTCTTATGCATAACGGTAATACGTTATGATTCACGTTAGTGAATGACAATAGAACAATTTGTTCTTTAATGCATAACTGATGTTATGAAATCATGAATTACTTTTCGAGCAATCTAAAGATAGAACAATAAGTACTTTGAACATAACTCAATACAAATATCATAATCATAATCATAATGTACCTTATGACAATCCTTTTGAATGAAAACTTTAATACGGATTGTAAAGGAAAATTGTTTGACTGTCAAACCTTTAAAACATAGTTAATCAATTAACACAATATTCAGTTTCTTACCTTTGCAAATTTATGAGACCAATGTGAACTCGAAAAAACATGTTGTTGAGATTCTTGAAAGTGTTTCAACAGAAATCAATATAGCTCAAAAGAATTTTGTCAACCGAATATATATATATATATATATATTTTATGCATGATCCGTAAACGAATGCATAAATCATAACAATCAATTTATTATTTATTTAATATGATTACCTATTCAAAGTTATAAGACCAAAAGCAAACTTTATCTCACAAAAAAAATTTCTCAGCCGATAATAACGCTTTGAAAAAAAATAAAATTATACCCCATGTGAATGGCTGCTATTTGTTTTAATGTGAATGTGTATATTTGTTATCGAGCACTTAAAAGAATTTTTCAGCCGATATAAAACTTTTGGGTTTTTAGCCATTGTAAAAATAAAACAAGCAAGAAGCCGACGAGTTGTTTTCTTGTCATCAATTAATTTGTACTTCAAATGATAGTTATCCAAATCGAACCACTTGTCGAACTAAATATGATGGTAATCAAGTTTAACTACTGTTAGCGGTCAATTCAGATAAATCATTCAAATATACACATGTATAACACAAATAATATATTCATGAACAAAACATATAATTTCTTTTAAGGAATGAGAGTCACCCAAATCAAACTACTTGTCGCGATAAACAAGGCAATAACCAAGTTCAAATACTGTTAGTAGCAAATTCGGACTATCATTACAAAAAAAAAATTAGTTTCATTCAATGACTATAACAAATATTAATAACAATAGGTATTATAAGTTTTTATCTCAAAACATACCTAAAAGCATTAGATCTCCGTCAAATTACTTTTACTTATCAAGCTATAAGCCTATAACTCACAAAAAAAACTCTTGGCCGAAAGTAATGCTTCAAAATAATAATAATAATAATTATTATTATACCTCATGCGAAAGTCGGCTAAATGTTTTAAAGTTCAACACTTCAAACTTTTAATTGGTTATCATAACCTCTGTATATGATTGTATAACTCGGTGGGATATTTGTTTTTGAAGCTTTGTCGGCCGAATGATTTTGTTTAGGGTTTAGACTATCGTTCTGATAACGTGTTATAATATGGAAAAAAGAATTGAGAGAGAAAGAGAGGTAATTCTATTAATCATCAAATAGGGTTACAATATAGCTTTGTATTTATAGGCTCCAATAGAATATTCTAGAGAATATGTCAAGACATTAATAAGGAAGTGAATATCCATACAATAATAAAATATTCATAGTTAAGTTATACCAAACATTAGTTAAAAACTTAAGGTGAATTAACTGAAAAAAACAAAGATATAATGTGTTTAAAACAAATCACAACGTCATCAAAATATTATAAGATATGATATCAATAAAAAATATTATAAGTTGGAGTACATTTGGGAGTTTTGTAATTTTTGTATCAATTTTGAATTATTATGAACATATCTATATCTTTTTAATATTCTAGAAAGAATCCATTTTATGGAAGAAAAAAATATCATGTAAATGCTAAATAATGGCAAGAATTGGTTACAAAACTTACGCACATGATTAAAAAGAAATATTATTTTTATTATTATATCTGTATCTTTATATCCATATATTATACTTTTATATTTATATATTATATGTTATATTTACATAATCTACATGGCATGAAATAATACCAAAAAATTGAAAAAAATACAACTAAACAAAAATCCTAGTTGTCATTAAATAAAGGCGTCACATGGGGTTTTTTACATCATCTTTTAGTTATATATATAAAAATGAGCATGGTACCTGCGTAATGCGACGAAGGTAGTGGAAAAGGCTGTCTAGTGGTGTCGGTGATGGTATTATCGGTGTTGGTTGCTGTGTCAAATGATGTAGATTGATGTAATTGAGATAGTGGAAATTTTTAAAAGATTAGAGACTTAAAGTGTTAATTATTAATATAAAGGTTTATAGTGTAAATTAATTCCTTAAGAGCAAGTTTGGTATTTTATAAAAACTCTTTTCATAATGGCTGTTCATTAAGGGTAATTTAATAATTTCGTATGTAACTATTTTGTAACTATTTCCTGAAAATAAAGGAGTATAGATAAATGTTTTTTGAGTTTTTTCTTTTGATTTTAGTTAAAAGAAGATTAAAAAGGTAACAACTTTAAAATTCCATATCCACTATTAATCAGATCAATACCCGGTCGGTGACCGGGTCAACCTACTAACCTATATGACCTGAAGTCAACCCGCCAATCTATCAATCCATCAACTCATATATAACTTGAAATCAATTCACATATTCATTTAACCCGTCAACCCAATTTTTTTAGGTTGGTGATTGGGTTTGGGTTTACGGATTGAGAGATTTAGATTGAGATTTCAAACTCGATATTGATATCAGGTCGGGTTCATGTTAGATATTATCAATCCATCAACCAAACTCGTCATCCGCGATTAACTATTTTATAATTATATTTATATTTGTTTTAGTTATTATTTCATATAAAGTTATTTACCTGTGGATTAGAAATTTTAAAGTTGACGGTTGGTGAAGTCAACCATGAACCATCCTCACCCTCACCTGTTTTTCCTGAATAAAAGTTTATGAGCATCATTTTTAAATCAAAATTAAAATCTTCTAATAAATATTCACCATTTTATGCATTACATGGACACTATTCTAGTTTATAAAGAAAATCTTTATAAATTAAATTAAGATGTGATTTAAATTGAAACACATATTATTGATTGTTTAAATAATAAATTTCGTGCTACCCGATAATTGTATCTCATTTTTTGTTCTTGTGATTTTGAAATTCAAGACATATCTAAAAAAAAAAGTCATATATGTCGAAATGACATTAGATTCCTGCATTTTTTTTAACCAAACTCATTTTTGAATTCTCATGTTTAATTAAAGCCTACATATTCTTTTTAAACAGTTTTGTCGATTTCTGTTTATGTTCAATATTGAGCCTATGCGTATAGAGTTACTTATGCCATTTGACGTACTTCTCTCTTGTTGTATGTGTGTGATTATGTGTTTGTTGTTGTGTTTCTTGACGTGCTTATTTGACGTGCTTTTTATGTATTTGAGACTTGAGACTTTGGACTAAGGCAGGTACCGTAAGGCCGAACTTTGAGACATTGAGACATTTGGACTTATTATGGCGTAACTCTGCTCGTTATATATTGAACTATTACTTACTTAGACTTAAAGAATCGACAAAAGACTTATTTCTTTGACTAGACTTTTGAATAAAACCTACGAACTCACCAACCTTTGTGTTGACACGTTTAGTATACTTTTCAGGTGCTCGGGTTAATCAGGGATAAAGACTGCTATGCTAGACTGGAATTCGAAGATTAGTGCTCCTTATTTATTGTCAGACTTTACGGCTACATGCCTTGGATTATTCTTTTTGGATTTGGTTGTAATAAGCTATTTTTAGCGCTGTTATGACTTTGAACTCATGTTTTTGGGAATATATTTATTATATTTTATTTCATTTAGTGGTATCTATGTAATTCCATGTCGTGCTGTACTTTTCATGACACCTCATGTTTCCGCCAACGGTGGGGTGCTACAGGATGGTATCACTAGACTATAACCTAAGAACCCCGTATAGCATTTACGATAGGAATCATAGATGCATTCTAGACGTGCTAACGTCGCTTATATTTTGAGTTCATATTCTGTTTAGACTTATTATTCCTGTGTTTATTTTGACTATGGCTATCATTTGGTGACTGTGTGCTTTCGGTGTTATTGTGATTATTTATGTGTATTAGAGCAAGATGAAGTGATGGCGCTAACTAGTATCGCATAGCGATAATCATAGAAAAGCCTGATCAACTGTTTTATGATTACCGCTATGCCTTGCGACAGTTATTGACATCAGTGATTGCACTTGTAGTGAGAGTGTGGTAGCTACTTTGGGCTGCTTAATGGGTGTTTGTTAGGTGGAGGGTTAGCCGCTGGTACACCCTGTATACATACCCGACCAATACCTAGAGAGCATAGCAGTACCGTGATCCGACCTTGCATTGGATGTACTAGGGGTGTGAAGGGTTAGCCGCTGGTACACCCTGTATACATACACCACTAGTGCAACGGATGTAGGTGTTAGATTCGGACCACATTTTAACTACGATTTAGGGTTATATATTATTAGTATATATATATATATATATGTATGTATTGCATTGACATGAATTGCGTGAATAGTTTAGGTTCTAGATAGCATTCCTTAGACCATAAGACGAGAGAGCTTACTGAGAGTATCTTGTGATGTTAACATTGTCGAGTGTATTTTTCCCCGACTAACAATACGTGGTTATAGGACAATGGCAAGAACAAGATCTAGTGCTGGAACTAGCGGCGGTCGTGGAAGAGGCCATGGTGAAAACGAAGACTCTGGTCAAGGTCGTGGTATTGGCCGAGGAACTGGACGGAGTGGAGGCCGTGGTATTGGTCGTGGACTGGGCCTGAGGTAGTTCAAGGTGCTGGCCGTGGTGCAGGTCGTGGAAATGAACAAGCTGGAGGTCGAGGTATTGGTCGTGGCGTTGGTCGTGGTGCAGGCCGCGGTGGCGGCCGGGGTAGTGGTCGTGGACGCGGTCGTGGTGGAGCTGAAAATGAAACTACTAATGAGCAAGCTGGCATGCAACCAGACCCAGCCATGATTTCCATGATTACCCAAGTGGTTAATACTGTACTTGCGCAAAATGCTCAAAATGCACAAAATGCTCAAAATGCGCAAAACGCAGAGAATGAAGATGCCCAGTATGAGGATGCTCAGTATGATGATGCTCAGTATGGGGACGCAGGGGATGATCAGAATGGTGAATATTATGAAGACGTTGATCAAGGAATTCGTATTGGGACTGTGCCAAGGGGACCTAGAAGTGGTGTCAGGACTTGTACTTACAAAAACTTTAAGGATTGTGGCGTGCAAGAGTATGATGGTAAAGGTGGAGCAGTCAAGTTTATTCAATGGTTAGAAAAGATGGAAGCTGTGATTGGTATTAGTGATTGTACTCCTGAACAAAGGGTCAAGTATGTGGCAAACTCTTTCACTAAAGATGTTTTGTCTTGGTGGAACACTCAGTGCCGAATCAGAGGCAGATTAGCGGCAGAGGTGATGTCTTGGTATAACTTCAAAGAGTTGATGATGAGAAAGTTATGTACAGCAACCGAACTGGTGAAGCTAGAACGAGACTTTTTGGAACATAAGATGGTTGGTGCTGATCATGCTGGATATACTACCTGTTTTAATGAACTGTCAAGGCTCGTTCCGCATTTGGTTGAACCTGAGAACAAAGGTATAGAGAAGTATCTTCGTGGGCTAATTCCTTAGGTTAGGTCGACTATGGCTACTGTTCACCCACTTACCCTAGAGGAGGCTATATTGAGGTCTGAAGCTATGATAGAGGAGTTGGTTCAGTGTGGAACTATTACTGCTGTTGGGACAAAAAGAAGGAAGCAGTGGACGAGTAATAATAAGAAAGTTTTGGCTATCTGATGGGAAGAGACAAAACAGAGGTAAGGTATTTGCAGTGACTGATGCTGGCAAAAAGGAATATGTAGGTCC